>NW_026623273.1:1822338-2006037 GCF_030028575.1 Malurus melanocephalus | reverse complement strand
TCCTTCTCTTTTCCGTTCCTTCTCATTTTTCTTTTCCTTTTTTTTCCATTCCTTCTCATTTTTCTTTTCCTTTTCTTATTTTTCTTTTCCTATTTCTTTTTCTTTTTCCTTATGTTCAGACCATAAATCACCAGATTTTCAAACCTGAACCAAAATGAATGCTGCTCTTTCAGAGTTGAGATGTGGTCTGGTGAAGTAGGCACTGTTTTATACTCGATCAAAAAATTTTTTTGACTGTGCTTTTACTGTTGCTCTGTGGTTTGACTCAGTGAGAGGCAGTGAGTTGTACCAGGAGCAGCAGAGAAGCAGATTGTGATGCAAAGAATTTCAGTCTGCCTTCTGATCTCTCCTTGGTGAAATTTGGTCTGTGCCAGGCACACTGTGCCTCATTTAGTGTACTGGCCGTCCTTGACTTAGAGCAGTGCAGCCTGTGGAACTGAAACCCAGCTTTTCTTACCTATCTGTGTTGCCTTGATGGCCAGTTTTTAATAATGACACAGACACGGTTAAGGGGATATAAAGGGTTTTACCTCCGTATTTGGGATCTTGAGGTGCACAACTTGATGGCAGAATGCACACCCGTGTATAGCATGGATAGAAGTTTTATAGATTTCAGGAATTAGCATATCTATCTAGGATTCCCCAATAAGAAACCCAACAAATGCAGTAATGTCCCCCTATTCTAATGAATCCCCCCCGGATGAGGCCAGAGCCCAGTTCAYACAAGATGTTCTGGACAGAAGGCTTCACCCAAGGCTGRAGCCTCGGGTTTAAGATAGCRCAGGGCACACTGACCCCTTCCTCAGGATGTTTGGTCTCTCTACCCAGCAGAACTCCTAAACAAAGCTGGAACATCAGGCTTCAGGAATTACAAACATGTGGGCTCAGGGGTGCAGGGGGATGCATAGAGGATACAGAAAGTGTAAAAAGGAAAAGCAAAAATTATCAGGCATCGCCTGCCTGCAGAGCAATGAGGAAGCAGCAGATTCATAGAATTTCTTCTCCTGCTGCCTAGGGCAGAGTCTGACTTACTAAAATAGCCCTTGGCTTACTTACTCAGCTGTGGGGCTGGTGCAAGCAAGTTCTTTGAGGTCTGTTTGGATTTGTTATGTTTTTAACAATTACTTTTTCATATAAAGAGTCATTTTTGTAAGCAAATAACATAGGTAAATTCGCCAATGTCATTACAGATTTTTCAAACAAATTTTCCACTTTTAAAATACATAGTGAAGAATACTATTTGTAGATATTTTCAGTTTACAGTGTTCTAGAAGAGCAATCTTGAAAATCTCTGATTTTTGTATTCATACCTTCATCAAAAAACAGGAGTCTGAACATACTTCTGGTTAATATCACTGATGATATTAGCAGTTTTACTTTCTTAATGCTAGAATTTATTGTTTTCTGCACAAGAAAAAAATTGATATCCTGGTTTTATTTTTTGTCCTATAGGTCATGGAAATACACAGGGGGTAAGTGCTATCCACCAACATAAACCTATCCTTTTTGTGCAAAAACTTACCAATTTAGTAATACCTTTTCAACACATTGGACAATTAATTGCAGATTTAATCCARTGTATTGACAGTAAGCTTTAGAAGCAATTATTTGTTGTGAAGGATAGAAATAAAATCAGGGAACAAATTATCAAAGCTGGCAAGACACCAAAAATTGATTAAAAAAAAAAAACCAAAACTATACCTTCTATTACATTTCATTTCATTGCAATTTCCGAGAATTCCAATGGTCCCTATTCCATTCTAGTAATTGAATATTTCAGTTAATATTTCAGTTAATCATAGATTTTTATCAATATGTTTAAGTACCTGGCTATATAAGGAATAAAACTGTCTCTTGGACCCTAATCTGAGTCCCATTTAGATCCTTAACATTCCAGTTTAAATAGTGCTAGCCTTGATACCTTCATCATGGCAGTGAGATCATCAGCACAGAGAAAGATTTTGTAGGACTAGTTTTGCAATTAAAACATACRTTTTGGATTAAGCAATGTGCTAGTGTGATTCCAACAACCCAAGATTTCATGGTTGTGGTATTGTACAAACAAAGGAAGAAAATACCAACAGTTTAATAGGGGTTTGAATAATGTAATAACTTGTTTTGGGAAGAATAAAGTAATTTTTATTTGCCTTTTGCTATAATTTCTTTTAATATAATTTGTGTGAAGCTTACCTAGTGGACCCAATTTTATCCTGTCTTTCCAATTGGACTTAGGCCATTGAAAATGGATTATTTTTTATAGGGCCAAGAAAGTGATGGAGAGATGTATGAAGACATTAATGACATCAGGTAATCATTCTAAGCTCTATAACTATTCTATCCTTATCACCGTCTTCTCTAATCTATATCTTTCATCTGGCACATAAGTGTCATTCCACTGCAGTCCCTGCCAGGGATTACTGTGTTCATCTGTTTCACCTGGAGAAAGTCTGGCCGTTCACAGGTTCTTTACTAGTTAGGCCTGCCGTGCCCTGGCCTGCAATTAAATGATGGAATTACTGTGATCAAGGTAACAGAAAACTGATTTCTGACCTAAGGTTTAAGTCTGACCCACTGGTTGGAATTACAGCCTAGGAGGAAAAATAAGCTCAGCCCCAAGGTAGTGTGGTCCCAGGCAGATCTTTTGGTGTGGCTGTTTTTCTTGCTTATCAGATAAATGTTCTTAGAACTCTTATGAGAGGCTGGATTGAAAATATTCATTGCCTGAGTCCACTAGTATAGCTACAGAGACAGAACACAAGCTCTGCTCACTCTTCTTCCATTTAGACAATAATGGCTAAATCTTTACTTTGTTAACTCTTCTGCAATGTCTAAATGCATGGGATTTACTGTACTAAAATAGCCAAAGAAAAACTCTAATTCTCTGAATAAGTAATAGATGTAGTCTATTTCAGATGTAGAACAATTTTCAGCAAAAAGTCATTGTTGAATTCAATTGGCAAATTATTTTAATACAAAATTTATAACCCAAACAAGTGATCCTCATTCTAACTATTTTTTTAACAATTACAGTGTATCAATTTATCAAAAGTACAAAAAAAAAAAAAAAAAAAAAAAAAAAAAAAAAGAGAAAAAAAAGGAGCCTCACTCAATCAGTTCCTTAGGACTTCTAGAACACAGGTCTTCCAGACAAGCAGTTGGTGGCAAATGTCAGAGCTGTAGAGGTAGTCCTAATTCCATCCCAAGTGCCCAGACCTCAGTACTTTCACACATGAGGTACAGCATTCAGTGTACCCTGGTGCAAAGAAATGAGTGCAGAAGACTGACTCATTTGTGTAGACTGCTGGAATAGGTTGTAATCAGGTTTGAAAATGCAATCCAGTGGCAGCTTGGGCTTCAGCCTGCATCAGCCACTGATGGCCTGGGTAAATATTTAACAGCTGCATCCACTACAACACCTACTCTGCTGTCGGTTTCCAAGTGTGCTCAACAAAATTAGCGCAGAAGATTTGGACACGTGGAGCCAGATAACCCTTTCTGGTGCACTGTCCTCATGATGACAGCCATTCTAATTTATACATGTAATAAAGGGCTGCTTATTCTATGTCTTGTAGCTGCTCTAGGGTTTAAAATCTATAGCTTTGATTTCACTTGGAGAAGTCTTTCTTCATCACCTGCAGTTTTTTGTTGGCCTTAATGAGGTATCTCTGAGGGAGATTTGCTTCACATATTCTGTCCTGGCAATGCACTTTCAGATCGCCAAGGGGAAAAGAGAGGAAGCAGGACAAAGAAGATAAGAGAAGAATGGATCAAGAGAAGAAAGAACAAAAAGAAAAAGAAAAGAAAGAACAGGAATTAAGGAGAAAGTTCAAAGTAAGCTTTTTGTTTTGTAATGTGGACAAAGTTATGCAAGAAACATTATTTAGAATTGTCAAGTTCAAAATACACTTTTCACCTGGCTACAAAACTATTTTTTGTGGTAAGTAGTTAAAACACCTGCATGAACTCTGAGTAAGGGTTTAAACTACCTTTTTATATTTGGCATATTCTTGAATGCAGGCTCTACACTGATGGCAAAGAATTTTTCAGTGTTTACACAGTTTTCATTAAATTATCTTATCACCCTTTTTCTATATAAAAACAGCCTTAAAATCATCTGTTTTCCCTTTTCTATTCCTAATAATCTACATAATTAGAATAACATCAAAAGTCCTTAATAAAAGTAAGAATTAACTCTCATATACATTGTGCTATTTGCTTCACTGTAGTCAGATACGAAAGTATTTAGCCCTTGTGAGATTTCAAAATTGTATTGCAACAGATTGCCCTGGCTTTGGTAGAAAGGGACTTAAAGGGAGGAAGGGACCTAAATGAGGAGGAAGAAAATAAGGCATTTGTAGGAGAGCTACAGTCACTGTCTCAAGTAACTAATGAGACAGTTCTTTCTCTTTTAAATCATTTTCATATAGCCAGTGGTAAGCACACTCCCACAGTTTACGAATCTGCTAGTCAGATTCTCTTAACTAGTGTTTGTTCACAATTCTCCATTCTGTGACTTCAGTGTCACTGTACACAGTGGATAGCTTTGTTTTTCTTCCTGTGAGGCTCTGTACACAGTAAAGCCATAGTGATACATATCATGGCCTTGGTCTGTGGAGAGGCTGACAAGAGTTAAGAAGCAAATATTAAAGGTACATATAGTTAATAATAGTGGGTTAGCTGCTGTTTGTTAGGCCTCAAGTCTCTTTTTCAGACCACTCCCAAGAAGTGTAGGCATTAGTTCACAGAAAGTTTTTCATTGACAGATTTTTCCCCTGCAGCCATTAAAGTATGCTATTCTTAAACAAATAGATTCTAGTACATTTTCTTCCCATTTATGGCCACCTGTACAAGGTAGATATTCCTGAGCTGATCTATAATTCACAAGAACAATATGGCTCTGAAATGCACATCATAAAAAGTACTAAAAGCCACTATGACTTCTTCGTAACATAAAGATCTCACAAAATGAATCCTGAACTTCAGTAAACAGTGTGAGCACCTCTTGTGAGTACTTGCAAGATTATTTAAGTAGTACATTCTAAACACAGAGCACTGCATGGCAGACTCATTAATGTTAAAGAATATTTACTCATATGACTTGTATCAGCAATGGTGTGGCCAGCAGGACCCGAGCAGTGATTGTCCCCCCTGTACTCATCACCAGTGATGCGACATTTCAAGTCCCATGTCCAATTCTGGGCCCCTCACTGCGAAAAAGACTGAGGGGCTGGAGAGTGTCCAGAGAAGGGCAATGGAACTGATGAAGGGTCTGGAGCACAAGTCCTTTGAGCAGCACTTGAGGAAGCTGGGGATGTTTAACCTGGAGGAGAGGAGGCTTAGGGGAGACCTTATCACTCCCTGCAACTCCCTGACCAGGGGTTGTAGCCAGGTCTCTTCTTCTAGATAACAAGGGACAGGACAAGAGGAAATGGCATCAAGTTGTTACAGGGAATGTGCAGTTAGGAAAAATTTCTTCATGGGTAGAGTTGTAAAGCATTGGAAGAGGTGCCCAATGACGTGGTGGAGTCACTGTCCCTGAAGGTATTTAAAACGTGTAGATGTGGTGCTTAGGGACATGGTTTCATGTTAGGGTAATGGTTGAGCTCAGTGATCTTAGAGATATTTTTTAAGCTAAAAGAGTCTATGATTCTATGAGTTGTTCTCTTGGAAGAAAATGGAGACACCCTTTGGGATTAAACACATCTGTGCTGTGAATCCATGGTGAATATCATAGGTTAGTTTGCTGATTTTAATCTTTGTATTTCTGTGATTTTGTTAGTCAGTTCTTCAGTTGCTCTATTGCTATGCCATTTCCCTCTTCTTTAATTTCAGTTTTTTAATTTAAACCAGGCAGGAGGAAGCCTGTCTCTTTATTTGCCTACACTATTTGAAATGTCAGTGGAACTAATAATCACCATTACCATGATTTTTACTTTTTTTTCTGAATGTCTCAGAATGAACTCCGTTTTTCCATATCTGTGATATCCTCTGTTTGGTTTTCAGTTAACGGGACCCATTGAAGTCCTTCATCAGGCACGAGCTTGTGTAGACCACAAGGGAGGGAAGAATGAACTGACCGTCAAACAGGGGGATAAGATTGAAATCATTCGCCTCACAGACAACCCAGAAGGAAAGTGGCTGGGCAGAACAAAAGGATGCTGTGAGTTCTGTTTCTTCACTGTGTTCCTAAATGTTTTCACTGCATGACAGCAAATGTTAGCTAGCCCTGTGAAGGCTGAGTCATTGGCCACCAAAGTAAATAATTGCAAGTCACTCTTCTGTCCTCAGCAGCAGAGGAGGCTTAGAGCAGGGAGTTATTGCACAACATGGTGTAAACATCTGTAGGCACTAGAATAAGTTTGGTAAAATATGCTGGAATCTTCACTGACATACTGAGGGTTAGTTCCCTATCAGTCTTCAAATAGCATGAGAACTTGGTTCCCTGCAAGCAACAAGTATCACATTCTTTCATTTGTCTTTGTATTTAACATGAGTGTTCCTGAAACAGAATTAGAGAATACAAGGACCTGTTTTAAGTGCTTTTTCTTATTCCTATGGAAAGTTTCAAACTGATTCCTAGATTTTATTTTCTTTGAAGTCCAAGATGTTCCTTGAATTSCATATATATCATCAGTGGATTTTTGAGTATGATGAAGGGGTTAATGACCTGGCTCCTGGGTTATGAAAGGTTGATCCATAAAATCAATCAAAATTATTAAAAGCTCTTACCTAATTTTTAAGGGAACTAAAAAGGCAATAAAATTAGAGAGACTGTTCACACAGGTAGAACAGAGTTCTACAAGATTGTAGACAATACCAGCTGAGTAGTTTGTAGTGATTGATGTAAAAAGAAGTAGGGAATTGAGTGTGTCTCATACAAAGAGAATCCAAGAGAGCTGGGACTGTTCAGCCTGGTAGAAGGGAGACCAAGGAGTATCTTATAATTGTTCATAAATACTTGGTGGGAGGATGTGAAGAAGATGGAGCCAGGCCCCTTCCAGTGCTGCCCAGTGACAGTGCAAGAGGCAGCAGTCACATGCTGAAACACATGGAAATATGTCTGAACAGCAGGGAACCCTTTTTTTACTGTGAGTGTGACAAAGTAAGGGAACAGGTTGCTCAAAGAGCTGGTGGATTCTCCATCCATAGGGTACTTCAAAACCTAACAGACAATGTCCTGGCAAACTTGCTCTACTGGATCTTGTTGGATTAGAGGCATTGGCTTCAAGAGGCAAATTCCAATAACAGCTTTTCTGCGATACTTTAAAGTTGTGAAAGTAAATTAATTACATGGATCATTTTGTACATAGAAAACCAAACCTTGGTGAGGGCTGGAAGAAAGGTATTTTCTTGGACTGCATTTGCAAACCATTAACTAATTCAGTTTCCATGGATTAATTCTTGCCTCAGCAAAACTTGAAGCTGTACAAGGCTTCTCACTGAAAAGTGTCAATGTCAACAACACAGACCAATTGGTTTCACCAACCCTTCGGCTTTCCATGTTCACAAGCTAGTAATGGTGTGTGAAGAAGACCAAACAAAAGAAAGGAAAATCAATTCTTATCATTCCAGTTAGAGGAAAGAAAAATGTCTAATGTTTCAGAGGAAACACACTGAAAACTACATTCACTCAGAAGCAGGAGAGTGATGAATTCTTCATTGTCAAGGAAATGAGTATTTTTCACCTTGGAGAAATCAATTTGTGCACTCTTCTATACAGGCAGTACACCTGTCTAAAATTACTTGCAGAAGGGACAGAGTTCCTCATCTCTGAGCTGAGACCAACTGCTCTGATCAATGCAGCTACAGCATGTCTTCCAACCTGAAGAAAAATCAATGCTAATGGCTCTCTTAATGACCTGTTAGGAACTTTATGTCACGGACTGCCCTAAAACATGCCACAAGATGGCTGCAGTCCCAAAACCAGCTGAGAAAGGGAGTCTTTCTCAGCTCCTAGAGTCTGCATAGAAAATTCTTTTGCTGTAGCTGCGAAGCAAAAGAAAGTGAACTTAACATCAGCTGAGGAAGGCTTAAGTGGGGGGTTCTGAGACAGATCAGAGATTTGTATTTGTGCAGATACATGAGACCGTTTGGAATGAGACATTTCTTTGAAAGTTTTCTAAAGTCTTACAAAACAATTTAGTCACTGGTTCTGAACCTCTTGATAAAATTAATCCCTTTACTATGACCTTTAAATTGCATGCTTTCACTCATTTAGATGGATACATTAAAACAACCATGGTGGAGATTGATTATGATTCTTTAAAAAGAAAGCAGCAACCATCTGTCAGAGCTGATGTGAAACATACAGAGAGTGACCAAGAAACATATGATGATGTTGGAGAGCAGGACACCACTAGCAGGTATGTATATGGAATGCATTAAACGAAACAAACAATTAACTGGGTGAGCCTAATAGGGGAAGTTTCACAACAAACCCAACTCTCRTTACAAAACAGCCATTTATATGAGTACTGTGTAACTAGTATATGTAGCCATTCAAATTGATGTAGTTAAAGGAGTTTAAATAAATTCTGGAATCCAGCATCTCTAAGTGTTCATACTTAGGAGTAGCCCATAATACTCGAAGAGGACCTACTTCATTGAGGTCCCAAAGAGAAAAAAAAAGCAAAGCATACAGGATTACAAATCATCTGCAGGACATGCAGTTCTCTTCCCTCTCTCTCTCTCTTGCTCTGTCTTTTGGAGTCATGTGTRTGCTCCCTTTTCCAGCATGCAAGAATAAAAGACTCTAGAAGCAATGGAGACACTCCCGGCACCAGGGAAGTCCTGATCACCCTCATTGGTTTCATGAGCCTCACATGACTCTTTAACTCTTATTACTTGTTTCTTTTGGAGAGAAGGAACTTCTGGAATCACGTCTAGGATAGCTCTTCAGAGAAGAGTGTGGCTTGTAAGTTTAACCCTGAAAACAAGGCCACTCAAATTCCATTAGATGGGAATGAGCTATACTTTCTTTGATTTCATCAGAAGATTCTCCTCTGTGGCGCAGTCTCCTTGAATTTGTGGTGCAGTGGTATACTGCATATTCCCTACCTCAATGTGTCATCTTTTTGGTGTCAAATAGAACTGCAGCTAGAGAAGTGACATATGCAGCAACAGATCAGACTTGCTGGCAGGGAAATGACCTGGTGGTCTTGTCACAAGGGTCAAGGCTATTGCATAACCAAGCAGGACAGTGATACTTACATTGCCAGACCTCACATGAAAGTTTGCTTCTTACACGCTTCTTACATTCTTCTTGCATGCTTTTTACATGCTTCTTGCATGCTCCCTACATTCTCCATTAAATGATATGTAGAAACACAGAGCCTGGGATTCAGATAAGAGATCTGCATGGGGGTGTAAAGAATTTCAATACATAAGACAACCATCTTGAAGCATTCAGCCACTATACCTGCTTTTGCTGCTTCTTAKGAGGCTTAGCTTAGGGGTGTGTCTGGAATAAAAGGACTGCAGCTTGCTGGCTGTTGGAACATCCCCATGAGCTCCAGCAGCAGTACTTGGAAAAGGCTACCTCCCAGCTTGCATTTGTATACAGCCAATATAGTTTTGTGTCTGATATTTTTCTATTCGCTCAATGTCAGTTTTCCTCCCTGCACATTGGTCTCATAGCATCATGACCTAGCCAGAAGAGTTGTGTTAGTTGTTCTAGGTTTCAGGTAATCTTAACAATGGTTACGTCATTGCAGAGGTATCTTTGGCCAATCCTTTCACAACGGCATTACAATTAATCATCAGTGTAAGGAATTTAGAAAATCTATTGAATTCAGAAGCCAACAATTACACTTATACTGTTGCATGCTAAAATAACATTGTATTCCAAGGAACTTCAATGAATGACTGACTCAGATTCATTAAATCCTATAATCTGTATTTTGACATTTCTGTCTTCTCTAGTGATTAATAGTGTTCTGTTCAGTTCATGAGCAGGAACTGTTGGAAGGTCTGACATACATCAACATATTCTGAAATCACTGCAAGAATGTCATTCTAAAAAAAAGGCTCTTGACCAAATAATATTATCTCATTATCAGTAGCATTGAAATTATTCCAAAATTAATAAATGACTAGGGGTACTGTATTTCAGTATTTATTGGAGCAGAAGTTTAGCAGATATCTTGTTTTGATGTATCATTTTAAGTAAGGCTTTGATCTGGAAATAATCTCTGCTGCTATGAACCTCTCAGACCTTTAATTAACTACGTTTAGTACATTGGGGTAATATTGTTTCCTTCAAATGTTAGAAACATGCAGGTATACCCAGTGAAAGCTAATTGAGAAATAAATTAAATTGTTTGCCATTTCGTGTCAAGAAGATCCCCCCACAAGCAATGAATCTGAAGGGTCTGGATCCACTTTCTAGTGTTCAGTCAGATTGTATTTTTATTCCCATTAAGTTTGGCTACATGATCTCCTGAGATGCCTTCCAACACAAATTATCCCATGATCCAAGGGCATATTTTGCACATTAGTTTAAAGGTATCAACAGGAATATAAAATAAATTTTAAATATTCTTTTGCCAAGGCCAAAAGCTTAGAATTAATAATTGCAGACATGACGCATGATCCTGCTGTTTTCTTTTTCTAATTGATGACTGCTTTTTTGTGAAATGTCTTGTTTTCTTTTCCAGTCAAAGTGGTGACCAGAGCGGAAGTGGAAGTAAGTTCTACTTATATGTTTAGGGGTGTGTCGTTTCTGTATATTTCTTACCCTCACATTCAGACTTCTGCAGTTTCCACATAGTGCAGTAATTATCCATAAACATGTTAAATGTTAGCTAACAGGGAACAAAAAAGGAAGCATAGTGGCCAAGTTAACTTCCCTACTATGTACAGGAATTTGGGTGAAACAGAACCTTTGTTTTCAGATACTGTGGATCACCAGCCTACCAGATGATCAAATTTCAGCTTTTTTCTTGTGTGTGAAGGCAAATTGTCCCACAAAACAGCACAGGTGTAACTAGAAAAATATCAACATGAGCAAGAGGTTTTGTATAGGAGAAATCCAGCTCTGAAATAGCCAGTAGTACTGCCAATTAAATCTCATTTTGCTGACAGAGGTAAGGGGAACTTTAGTTGCAGCAGTGCACTGGAGCCTCAGCTGCAGCAGGTTCACTCTGTCAAGCTGACAGACTCAAACTCAGTTTCCCCTTTGTTGGTATATATATTTATGTAGCATTCTCTGCTAATCACAAGAGCACAGCTCATCTTCTCAGCTTCAAGATTAGATACTGCTCATGGCAGAAGCATCCCGTGGCAGTACCGAATGGAACTGCTGCCAGCTGAGTATATATTTCAATGGCTACTCTGATCAGTGCCTAGAATTGGACATGCAAACTGAGCTAACCCTGCCCTGAAGGAGGTGAGGCACGAAGGTCAAAACTGAGACCAAGATTGGGAATTTACATTGCTCCTGTCTCTGACTCCTTTGGGTGAAAAAACAATGTCATTTGCTGAGAGTGTTTGTCTGACATAGTCAATCATCACTTGACTCACACATGAAAATTTAAGTCATCATAATGTCTGGACGAAAATCAGCTATTTAGGATTTTATTGGCTTTATTGATGCTGTAGAAACATTTGTTTTCAGTATCCATACTCTTGTGATTGGTAGTGCCACATTTAAATTCTATGGATGACACTCTAAACAGGGATAAGTCTAAATCACTGTTTTAATAAAAAGGGTGTGCTGGTTTACAGAAAGATTCAATTTGCAAGGATGTTGCACAAACTGCACACACATCTGGTATGGTTAAGAGGCCTATAATGAATACCTTATTCATCAACACTAAGTATAATTGCATTAATTCACTGTTTGATCTGTTACAGATGTATTCTCATCTCCTCCTTCTGATCAAGACATTTATGATGAAGATGCCATATCTAGGTATGTTTTTATATATTTTAAATAATTTGCTTCTTTGGCAGAATGTTTTCAGTTTTTAGTATTTTTGAACCAAGCATAACCATTAGCAGATATTAGGATGATCAGAGAGTGGGTATCATTGAAGTGCATATGTGAAGTTTGAGAAAACTGTTCTTCAGTCTTTTGAAGACGTTTCGTCCTGTATTTTGATATGTCAGCAGAAGCAGTGGCAATCATGAAAATCTTCAAAACCTCAATAAGAGAGTCTGAAATTTAAAAAAAAAAAAAACTAAAATGCTAGGTTTCTGAGTAACAACATGAAAATATTAAGCCACTAGATTAATATCTATACTACAAATATATCTCAGTATTTACAAGTGGCCCAACATATTTATTTCTAGTTTAGCTTTTAACATTCAAGTAAGTGACCTCGCTTTGGGCATTAATGAAAACTATGTGCATCAATGGAGAATTTAAACTGGTCCTTTTAACAAGAACATTATATTTTACATTGTGATAATCACATGCATACTCCAAAGGTCTGTATCGCAGGATGAAGATAAGAATGGTATCTGGTCCTGGGGAATCTTGAAGAGGCTAAAGGTCAAAGATGACAAAAAGAAAAGTGTACGAGAAAAAACAGCCAAAGTCAATGAGGCAGAAGAAAATGAAAATTTGTTGTAAGAGTCTGCCAGGAAATCAAAGTGCACATTAACTAATTCAAATAAAGCATTGATCACATGCTACTAACATGTCCTCACAGCAGCCTAATGAATCATGCATCAAATCGCCTCTTAGGATGATACTTTTCTGCAAAAACACTGACCTTTCTTTTCACCTGCATAATTATTCTCCTAACAAGCTGTATTTGTTGCAAAAGTCTGGTAATTAAAATATGCCAAATTCTTTTCTTTGGAAAAAGTGCCAGAATAATCTATCATTTTTGTGCCACTCTGGTTATGCAAATTTACTGCATACAGTTAAAATTTATTTTCTCACCTGTGGGTGAGATGAACTGGTAGATATAAACCTATTAATCAAAATTTTAGGAATAACGTGCCAGAAACAAAAATACAAATTTTGTCTTCTACCCATCTTATCTAGCGATTAGATCATCATGTGATGTTTTTACCACCTTATTCATTTAGTCATTTAGTTCTGAACCAATTTATTTTAATTCAGTGGTAAAAATGCATTTATTCTCTAAGTATTGCTGGTGTCAGTGGCACTTCAAAATATCTGGAAATTACTTGGAACCCTTGTGTTCCAAGTTTTTTTTAATTATTTAGGTTACAAAAAAGCCCATTGATGTGATATAAATACTTAATGACTGTTTTTTCCCCTCCCCAGCATGTCATCTTCAACAAAGCAGTCTGGAAAAGGTAATTAATAGCCTATTGTTCAGTCTCCATATTGATTCCCAATTCTTTTTCTGTGTACATTGCTGTGTTACATGCTAGTCACAAAAATACATCCAGGGAAGGAAACAGGATTTCCTATTGCTTACCCAGTTACACTAAACAAATTTCAAATATTGTGACCGATCTGGCTCTGATGAGCAGATACATATACATTGCAAACTCCTTCTTAAACAATTTAATGTATTTAATGTGAATTTTCTACCTGAGATTTACCCTAGTCCATTTTATTTGACACTAAGTCAAAGAAGAGATACACCTGGGAAGAAACACTCAGTGATAGACCTCAAAAGTAAAGAGAAATCCTCTTTGCTATTTTTATGCCTTGCAGTGCCTCTGTAAAAGACCATGTAAGCATCAGCTCAACTGTGTAATAAAAAGCAAGTTCTTAGRATTTGTGAGAGTGCTTCCAGAACTGAGTTCTAAACTGAGTTCTAATTCTGCTGATTTTTCAAGCCATTTTTTTGATGAGTTGAACAATTGCTTCCCTTCTACAAATATGCTGAATGTGATTCACAAAATATACTTGGGCTAAGAATTCTCTTYGCTGCTTTGGCATTTCGAGATGACCTAAAAAATAACATACATATCATTCATATCCACTTCTAAGCAACATTGTATTGGCCAGGGTGCTATAGAAGTTATTGAATGTATTGAATATTAAAATTAAACTCAAAAAATATACTTTGGTTCAAAAGAGTGGAAAATGGATTAATTCAAATGAAACTGAAAGGCTATCTCATGTGCTTCAACTTCAGAAGATTAGAATTTCAGTGAATACCTGTTATTATTAATAGAATCTTAAACTGAAAAGACAGGTTGTGCAAAACACAGAGCCCACAGTTACTACAGATAGTAAATGGCTACAGTACTTGCCTTAATTTCTTGTCAATTTAGCTAAAATGCCATACATTGTTACACAATGTATTCCCCTCTCAATTTTCACATAGTAACATTTCATTCTGTTAAACAATTGTTTCAGATTATGGAGACAGTGTTTATGATGATGTGGATTCTTCAGACTTCTCGCCTCCACAACCYGGTCCCAGGCAAGTGAAAATATTACTTCCCTGAATAGAAACCTAACAAACTGAGAGATACTTTTAAAGTATATACTAGAGGCAGAGTGATACTAATATCTGCTTTATTTGATGTTGTCAGATTTTGTAGTTCTCATAAACCTACTGCTGATAATGGCAGTTGAATGCTCTTTCCTCCATTACAGATTGAAGTAACAATTAGACTATAGAATAAGTAGGCATGTTTTGCGTGCCAGCCAATTCAGTCTCTGATGGAAAAGAGGCAGAAAATAATGCAAGGCCTAAATTAATTTAATTGTAGATTGTAATTATTTTCCTATCAAAACTTGGGGACTGCTAAGGTAGATAGTTTATCTCAGCTGCTGCAGTACTTTAAGAGAAAAAGGACAATATACCTGTTTTGTAAGTGTGAAATATATTTGGAGATGTATGATTCAGCTTGAAAAACTTACATCTTGAGCCAGAAAATTGTGGTCCTCTGCACAGTATAGACATGCTATGAGCACAGATGTATCTGTGAGGAGGACTGTGATGTGTCTCATCCACTCAGGTAGAGTGACAAGTGCACTACAATAATGTAGTCTGGAGACATAAAAGCAAAGAGAGCTCTTTGGACTGAGTATCCAGAGGAAAATATGTGATCCTTCTAACTTAAATCGTTGGCGACACATACATACAATCGCCATCAATGAAACTGTCATCCTGCAGAGATCAGCAAGGATCAAAAAGTAGAGTCAGACTTTACATTCCCAGGTGCATCATCAGAAAGGGYAGTTAGGGTATGAAACCCTTCCATACTCTTTGGCAAAAGTCAGCACAATCAGGGATGTTGAAAAAAACACAGAACTTGAAATAGATTCAGGTAATGCAGATTCCCTGGTGTAGCAAGGTGATACTTGGGCATGTAGGACTAACACACATAAAGCTAAGATGTTCCAGCTCCCTCTACAGTGTGACATGTTATTCAGCTTGTTGCCCAAAGATACACAGTCTTCACAAAAACTTCTCCTTGCTGAGAGATTCTAAAGTGTTGTACCAGATAAATACTTAAAATTATTTTTTTATATTCATTTATGTGATAGATATATTAGTATCAGAGAAAAGTAGTAAAGACATCCCCAACTTCTTATTTAATTTGAAACAAAATCTGTATTATCACCATTAGTTTTTCAGAGCAACAAATACATGATAAAGACACATGAAGGCAATTGCATTTTTACCAAAAATATCAGAAAGTGTGCCAGTGCATCAGGTGTGTTCCTAATTTTGTTTTATCTGCAACCTCTTGGTTTAGCTCATCAAAATCAGCAAGCTTTGGAAAACGTAAGTCAGAAGAAAAAGATGTACAGAAGCTCAAGAAGATGGAAAAAGAAGAGAAAGAGTTCAGAAAGAAGTTCAGAGTAAGTTTTGTTCCAAGTGTTTTGTTCACATAAAATATAAAAACAAAGCATCTGTACGGAGACCTCTAATTTGTTCCCCACAACTTGCATTTGAAAGGTGAAGTATTACTACATGCAAAAATAGTGATCTGAGCCTCTCTTGGTCCAAATGGCAAGCATGGGCACATACTGTATAGCACATACAAATACTTGCTAATTTTAAGTAGTAATAAATAGGAATATATGAATGGGTAAACATGAATGGATTTTAACCATGGTTTGGGKTTTTTTTCTCCTTTTCAGTTTGACGGCGAAATAAAAGTTCTTTACTCTACAACCACAATTCAGGATTTCCCTCCAAAAAGATGGGGATATAAATACCTACAAATTAAAGGAGGGGAAACTCTTGACGTTATTGAAAGTACGGATGATACCAAGGTCCTTTGCAGGAATGAGGAAGGAAAATGTAAGTTGTATTAAAAAAACTGTAGTACATATCAATTTTTCTGAGAATGGTTGGGTGGGATATGTAAAACTTCTCTTCCCTGACATATTGAAGTAGAGCCCAGTACTTGTCTTTTACCTTGCCTGGKGATTGACAAGAAGCAGATTTTTATTATTATTGTGTTTTAAGAGTGGTTTGCCTTAAAAAAATCCAGAGCACTTCCAATAGAGAAGATATACTAAGTATGAGAAAAAAAGGACAATTTTGTTTTGTAATATTTTTCTTTCCAGCTAAGATCAGCACATGTTTGTGTTGGTTCTGGCTCCCCACCTTTACAAAAAGGAGAGTAGCTGTGATAGCCCACTGAGTTCAGTAAAAGTAAAATCCATGCTGCCCCTCTGGATAGTACCAGCCGATTGATTGCAGCTAAGAGAAAATCAATAACAACATTCTTACTTTGGATTGCAAGAAATGCGGTTTAATCTTTTCAACAGGCTGGGGGGAACACTGGTTAGAAGTCTTCTCCCCATCTCCCAGATAATCCAAGGCATATTTCCTTCCTGGCATGTCTGCTTGTTCTGGGAAAGGCATGAAGCCTTTCGGTGTTTCTTTGAAATCCTTGGCCAGGGTTTGGACTGGCAGAAATTTCTGAATTTTTGGACACCATCTCCTGATGGTTTCAATTACTTAATGAGCTTCTGTTACAATGCTTTCAAACCTCCTAGTGAAAATTCACTTTGTGCTGAACATCCATCAAAGTAGCAGCATCCTCCTGCTCACCTTTGCTTTTTACCTCTGATCTATGTAAAAGACAGTTCTATGCTATAAATGTCTGAAGGGGATTCAGCCACCTTCCTTTTATTTTTTCCTCCCAAACTCAACTGCTACAGTCTGGAGTACAGCCTTGTTCCTGGCAGGTCTGCAGGGTGAGGAAGAATTTCTTGCATAACGGCACATATGTTTTTCAAAATATGGATTGCACTAGAGCCACAAAAAAAAAAAAAAAAAAAAAAAAAAAAAAAAAAAAAAAAAAAAAAAAAAAAAAAACCACAGCTTTCAAAGCTGCATTTTTTGAATCAAGCTAATAACAAAGTAGAAAGTAGTTCATGTTGGCTGTTTTCCTCTCATTGTCTTCAAAGGCTTTCAAATAATGACAGTAGCTACTGCTTTGCTATGCATAAAAGAGCAAAATAAACAAAATTATTCTCCCTGAAAACTTCTGAATAGATCCCAGTCAATTTTCACATTAGTCAGTGAAGTTTGAATTCTACTTTAGTTGAGTGCATGACAGTTTTGTTTATTTGCTCTACTTTTTCGACTTCTTCAGATCTTAAAGTTATAATTTTACCTTCTGAAGGCCAGATATACTGAAAATCCACAATTAAAGATGGTTTTATTATTTTCTTGCACACAAATTCTTTGGTTTAATCATTAACATATTAACATTAACTTCCGTGGTTTAAAGCCTCTACCAAYGGTTAAATGAAGCTACAAATTATATTTCAATATGTTCTCACCTTTTTAAGCAAGGGCTGATAATCTTAGGAACATATTCTGCTATGGCTTATTTTAATTGATATGAATTATTTGAAATGTCAAAAATGAAACAAGGAACTGATTTTCATCTAGCCTCTCAAATTCCTTCTTGGTCTGAATGCACATGTTTTGAAATACACAGAAGCTTTCAATTCAGCTTCATCAATTTTGCTTTCTCTCTGGGAGGACTTCAGTCCCAAAAGTTAATGTTTTGACCTCTCTGAGGTTCCTTTACAGTGTCAATGAGCAGCTGGCACAATGTGTTACAGCTTTCAGTGATTCCTAAGTAATCAATGGGGTGTGCTGACCTGCTGGATTCTTTCCTATTTGGAAGCACCATAAAAACTAATAAATAAGTCAGAAACTGAAACTTTGGATTAGTAAATCTGAAAGAGTGTGAGATGAGCTGGGGCTGTATCACCCACATATTTAAGGGCTAGGAACCATCAGATAAACCCAGAAAATGCTTTGCAATGGTAGAAGCACTGTCACATACATGTGGCTTGCAAGCCCACTCTGTATGCCATGACTATGGGCAAGGAAACTTTGCTTTCATGTATTAAAACTATATGAAGAAAGAGAGAAGCTGAGACAAATTATTTTCAATTATTCCCTGGAGACTTCAAGAGTCATAGAAATTATTGGACTGATCTAAAGTGAATTTTGAAAAGACAACATGTTAAAAAAAAAAAAAAATCCATTGCTTTATCCCAGGTAATAAAATCTGGGAAATGCCACCGAGCTAAAACATCCTGAATAGACACTCCTGATGAATAAAAGAGGGAAACTTATATATAATTTCAAATACAACACAAGATCACACTTATTCTTTAGAACTGTCCTAATTTTGTCCCAGTTTACTAATGTTTACCTACAAACATATAATTATTGTTCTGGCTCTCACTTTCTTTGTATTCATTATATCAATTGACAAGTATTTACACAGATATCTTTCACCAAAGACAGGCAGTAGTTCTTTTAAAGAAATAATGTACATAAAAAAAGGATATGCGTAGTTTTCTCTGATTTCATTAGTAATGCAGCAGAGTAATAGAATAATTCACTAGTCAGTAGCTTCTCTAAAATATTTCCATTATTATTTTGATTATAGTTGTTATTAATGTTGCACTTAAAAATGTTAAACTGTTACAGCTAATGATACTTATTTGGTGTACACATCTTGAAATACATTTTTGTCCATGTAGAAAACTCTAAATCTTTCTGTTACTTCTTATTACTGTAAATATTATTATGTTATTAATTTTCTGTATTTTTGTGGTATAGTTTGTGAATTGTACTACATTTTTTTAATATATAAAGTTTTATTGTTTCACATTCCTCTCATGCAAACAGGAAACTAAAATAGAATATGAAAGCTAATGTTGCATAACCCCGACTACTATTTAAGTAGGCAAATAACAGAAGAATAACATTGCACACAGCAAATTTTTTGTCAACTATGTGTCCATTGTACATTGTTTTCCATCAGTTATGTCTTTCTGTCTGAAATATATAGAAGAGAAAACCTGCATTTCATAGTGCTAGCAACAGAGGAAATAACAAGTATTTGAATTAAACTTTAATACATATATATTTCACTTTTACAGATGGCTATGTTCTGAGAAGCAATTTAGCTCAGAAGTAAGTATAAAGTGGTCCTTCTGAAAAATTTATTGTAATGCTTCATTTTGTTCTAAAAGGTTCAGTAAAAAAAAGTTATACAATTATATTAGTATGTCATTCTAAACTTGAATGTTTAGTTATTTCTATGGAGTTACAATTTGTCAAAAAATAATCCATGCAGAAAATTTGCCAGAGCCTCATTCCTCATTTCTTAACCATAAACCATGAAAATTTACATAAGCATTATTGGTATTAGAGTCTTTACTGAACAGCAATTTAATGTGATTAGGTGTACTGATGCTTATTTCAAATGTTTAACTAAAATGGACTAAATTTTCTTTAGGATTATTTGTTTTTCAGTCTGAGTGGGAGAGAGATTTGGCTCAGTGTTGCTCCAAATAATTGTATGGAGCTCAACATTTCAGTTCTAATCCAAAAGTCCTGCCAGACAAAGCCTCTCCACGTCCTTTCTTTTTATATTAGACCCTTAAAAATCAAATCAGATGTCACTTTTAGAATTGTCACATTTAGAATGTAGAGGCATCTAAACACTTACACACAGGTTTGAACTATATATATCAACAGTCTTATTGTCTTCCATGGACTTGTCTGTGTAGCTAAGCAATATAATTGAAATTTCCTGTTCATGGAGCCTGTATCTTTTATAGACGTGACCTAAATTCATTACCTAAAAATTGCACCTCCAAAAATATTAAGGAACTGCCAAGTTCAGAAAAAAAATCATTTCAAGGGCATACTGATTGAGTTTTTAAATTCACTTTTTAGTGACCATTAAAAAAAGTATTTAATTTCTCTATGGAAATAACTCTATAAGAATATCTACTTAAAAATGTAATAAATAAAAGAGCCTTTTGATAAAGCAACTTACATGTTAGAAATGTATCCAGGTCTACCCTTCCCTGAAAAAGTTCGACCTGACATTGTTCTGTTACCACAAAAGTTGTATTTTCTTAATTAGCAAGGTAATTATTTGATAGCTTCCTACACCATACTGCTGCTGTATTTTGTATCTGCATGCAAATATTAATACATATCTGATATCTCAACCTTTAAATATATTGTCTTTTTTTATCTTACAGTGATGGAGAAATTTATGATGATATTGGTGACGGTATGTTGAACATTTCCAACAGTACATTATTAATATTCAATGACAATAAAGAATTTTGTCTTTGCATTGAAATGCTACACAATATTAATAGTTTTGGATTTTATTTCCATTTCAGGTTGCATCTATGATAACTACTCTGATGTTGAATTCTCTTGAAATAACAACCTCATTGAAGATCAAACTCTAGTTTGGACACCCACCAAGAGTCACTAAAGTTGGTTGCAAGTTAATTGGTTACACTCTTCAAAATGTACAAGAAACCTTTTTTTGGATTTCAGCCTTTTGTCCTCCAGTGCTTTGTACAAATTTGTATTGCCTATTACCTGAGCATTTAAAATTCTGGGGATGAGTGCTTAAGTTATAATTTTTAACTTCCTTTCCACATTTCTGACAGACCCTATAGAAGCACTCCTTGAATTATCAATTCCCAAAGAGACCAGTTCACTTCTGTGAAGGGTACTGGGGATAACAGATTTTACACTTTCGTGTATTTAACATCAAAACTGCTACTCTGGGTGGGGTAATACTCTGAAGAAGAAAAAAAGAAAAAAGCTTCCTTTGGTGATAGCATCTTGTTCTGAAAATAAGAAATCAAAATTGGGCATCAAAGAAGAAAATAAATCACTTACCTATCCTTTCAGCTGCAATAGTGTTAGCTACACTGACATATACAGCCATATTCCATTGTTCCAAAATGCTCTTCTTCTGTGTTGTACTAATGATAGAATATAATTCTCTAAAATTTATTTGAAGTCTACTTTAGAGAATAGAGCTCTACTTTATACTATAGTGTTGCTCAAAATATACTCAGAATAGTAGGTTAAGATTTAATTTCTGTTTAGTTTGAAAATAAGTTGTCACTATAGTAATAAGATATAAACTGATGATAAACTGGTTGGAAATTACTTCTAGACTAAATATATAGGTATATCCCCCTATTTCGATAATGCCCTTTTTTTTTCTAAGCACTGTAGTTTAACACTAGATTTGGCTAAGTAAGAGTTAAAAAAATCAAACATTTCCATGCTTATCCATTGTAGAAGCAGCATTTATTCCTAAAGTTCATTGTTGATGCTGTCGTCTGAATGACCAAACAGCAAGTAAAAGCCAAGTCAACAGGTGACTCATGATAATAAATAACACTTTACCCTTATATATCAGAAGTCACTGGAAATCAAAAGACATTTACAGTAAGCTCCCAATAAAGACAGTGAGCATCTGCAAAAAATGGAACATGTGTTGCTTTTGCTATAGTGCAAGTTAAGCAAAAACCTGTAACAACCAATGTGGCTGGATTAGTTTAAGCAGCTCCTTTCAATGATCAAGTCTCTTATAATCTTGAAGGAAAGGTATATTGTGCAACTTACCAAGCTCACTTTTATAAATATTAAAAAAGCTGGCTTTCTTAATTCAGTGAGTTTTGCTGTCACCTTCAGTGGAGCTGAGACTCCATCTTATACAAGTGTCTTTTACTGTTGTTTCAAAACACAGTAAATCTCAAAGGAGGCATAATGCAGTGGGGATATGAAACAAAATTAACCATACAGATAGTAGCCTATAAGCTATTTTGTACKGTATGTAAAATCACTGATATTACTGAAAAGCTATATACAAAATTCACTTTCTCTTTGCTATTCCTCTTACCTTGTTTCTCTTACCTCTTGCTATTTCTCTTATTTGCTATTCAACCAGCATCCAGGCCTACAAATACCAATTTTATGTGTAAACATCAGCAGCAGCACCCAAATATAAAACATGACCATGCATATTAAATAAAATGAATATGTCTGACTATTTGGCCGTGACACTGCTATTGGATTATTTGTTTTTCAGTGGCATTCAAGAGGCTGCCTTCATTAAATTAGTGATATGCCAAAGAACTGAATGGGCATGTAGACAACTACACAATTACATAGTTTTTGCATGTTCTTGTGTTAATATGTGTAGGCACTGCAATCCTGTATTGATAATACTGACTAAATTGGTCATATGATACTTTAAATCATTAAAAGAAATAAAATATACTTGTGGATAAAGTTCTTGTTCAAATCAAATATAATGTGATTGTGGGAGGTTGTTAAAATGAATTTTTAAGGTATTACTCATTGAAAAATACTGGCATTGGTTCCTTTTAGTTTTACAATGCCATTTGCTGGATGWTTTTTTTTAAATTTCTTCTGAATAAAAGTTTTTCTTCTCAATAAAGATTGTTTTCCTAATAAGAAGTGTGAGTACACTGTCTTCTGTCAAAGTAGAACAATAGTAGCTGAACAGTAACTTCTGAAAATTTTCACTGAGGAGCTAACAGAGTGAAAATCAACTTTATTACTGTTGCAAAGGCAGTACAAAAGCAACGTGGCATTTGTTAGTAATTGCTACCCAAAAAGTGAAATGTAAGCAGAAAATCTTCCAGACAGGAAAATCTATGTTTAGGCAGTCTATTCTAAAGGTTTCTCACCTGTAATTTATTCTAATATCTTTTAAAAACCATAAAGATCGAAGAGGAAAGCTGTTCACTTGATATTTTTCCAGCTCTGAATTTGGTCTATAATCCTGGAGTATTTGCCTGTGACTGCTAAAACAGTCAGCAGTGAAAACATCAAAATATTGACATAAAAATTAGGTTTCAGCATGAACATCCCAGTTAGGGTAAACAGAGCTGGTCTCCATCTGTGTTGTACCTCTATGCTGTCCCAGTAAACAGGCTAAGCAAAAGTAAAACTGGGAGGGCAAAAAGGACTTCTCTAATTCAATAGCTTTACAACATTTCTCTGCTGTTACCACAGGCTCCGGACTGAAGGAATGCAGCTGATCTCCTGCACATTCCTGTRTAAGAGGTTTATATTCTGGATCCACATAATTGCAGATCCCCTGGCTACTCCTCCCATGGTGGTAACAAAATATTCTTCTGTGAGTGATCCCTTTGCATAATCCATCTCAGCTGTAAAGATCAGTACTCTAGTAGGAGCAAGGAAATTTAGTGGAGGAATGTAGAGTCTCTGTGTGAGTTTGAGCACCCCTTGCCAGTACATTACCCTACAACACAGTGGCAAGAACACGTATGCATGTGTATGTGTGCATCTCTGTGTGAGTATACATTACACATGCCAAGACAACTTCTGACAAAACTAATGGATCAGTAAAAGTTATCTTCATGACTTCTGTACAGCAGCCCCACACCATCCTACGCAGAAAAGCTTTTGCATGTAGAAGAACTCAAATGCTAGGACACACACACACCATAACGTGCTTGTATTTGCACAGCCGCAGCTCTGACTCTTTGTGTGGATTCATTGCTCACTGTGTGTGCAGTCTGTAATTACACGATGGCTCAGTATTTTTTTCCACAGGATCCCTGCCTCATTTAGTGCTTGGGCTGGATGAGAATGAACAGAAAGGGCAGTTGTTCAGCTCTGTGCATTCAGTTTCTGGCCACGCCTTCATTTAGTGCAAATCTTCCCTAGCTTATGCTGCACACAGAATTATTAGTTTCTCATGGCATTAATCACAATGATATCTCACATTCCCTTGAATAGGAATGGATTTATCTTGTGAGACAGGAAAACCTTTTATCCCCATTTTAATGTATGAAAGGAAGGCACAAACAGAGAACAATTTGTGGCACGTATCCATTAATCCTGGATATAAAACCAAACCACTAAAGCTAAATTAAGTTTTTCTTGGTACTTTCCTAGATTAGGACTCTCACTACTTTATCTTCCCCTTCTTTGCCTCACTTATGGTTAAATACACAGGAAAGAGAGTGTTAAAAAAGTATTACCATGCAAAATTTATACTGTAAATATATTACAGAATCACAGAATCTCTAAATGCTTCTTGAACTCCAGCAGACTTGGTGCTGTGACTATTTCCCTGGGGAGCTTGTTCCAGTCTCATCTGATCTCTGGGTGAAGAACGTTTTTCTAAAATTTAAATTGCCCTTGACTCATCTTCAGGCCATTCCGTCAGGTCCTGTCACTGTCACCAGAGGGAAGAGATCAATGCCTGCCCCTCYTCTTCYCCTCCTGAGGAAGCTGTAACTGCAGTGAGGTCTCGCCTCAGTCTCCTCCAGGCTGAACAGACCAAGTGACCGCAGCCACTTCTTAACAGCTTCTTCTCCAGACCCTCCACTACCCTCATGGCCCCCCTTCGAATGTTCTCTATCAGTTTTATATCTTTTTTACATTGTGCCCCTAAAACTGCCCCCAGCACTCGAGGTGAGGCTGCCCCAGCCCAGAGCAGAGCGGGACAATCCSCTCCCTTGTCTGGCTGCCGATGCTGTGCCTGATCCCCCCAGGACAGGGTGGACCCTCCTGGTTACCAAGGCACTGCTGGATCCTATTCAACTTGCCATCAACCAGGACACCCTTCTTCAGTGCTGCTTTCCAGCATCTCATTCCACAGTTTTTCCATATATCCAGGGTTACCCTGTCTCAGGTTCAGAAT
Source organism: Malurus melanocephalus (assembly GCF_030028575.1). Classification (NCBI taxonomy): domain Eukaryota; kingdom Metazoa; phylum Chordata; class Aves; order Passeriformes; family Maluridae; genus Malurus; species Malurus melanocephalus. Next base: position 1,981,128 of record NW_026623273.1, on the reverse strand, counting down.
CCTCTCTGCCTTCAAGAGTCAACTGTTCTGCTTTTGTGAACTTGCTCAGTATCCCTTCCAGTCCTGTGTCCAAGTTATTTATGAAGATGTTGAAGAGCACAGGGCTGAGGATGGAGCCCTGTGGAACCCCTTGTGACAGGTCCCCAGTCTGATGTCACTCCAGTCACTGTAACCCTTGTGCCTGATCCATGAGCCAATTGCTCACCCATCACAGGATGACTTTATCTAGCCGTGAGCTGGACATTTTTTCCAGGAGGACTCTGTGAGAGACAGTATGAAAAGATTTGCTGAAATCTGAAAAGATTACATCACCTCGCTTCCCTTGATCAGCTAGGTGGGTTACCTTGCCATAAACGGAAATCAGATTTGAGCCATATTTTCAGAAATAAAAAGGTGAGTAGATAGGGGACACTGATTAAAATTTAATGTAGGTAATAGGCTAGGGTATATTCTGAAACTTAAGAAGAAGTGCAGACTAACTGTAGAATTTAGAGGTCTACATTATTGCACTTTATGTTATTTGCTATCTCGCAGCTCCTGTGCTGACTGTCAGTTGTTGGTATGGTTTTGAGTGATGTATGTGGCTATTGCCAGAATTAAACCTTTACGTGTTTTTGGTCTGGGTACATTCAAGGCTGAGATATCCAAACGATTTCTGAAAGAGTCAACTTATTTATCAGAAGCAATTCACTCAGGGTAACAGCACAACCCTACAAGCACTCCACCTTGCCTGATTAGCCTGGCTGAAAAGTAAGGTGATTGTGAATCTGAAGAGTCATCCTAAGCAGTATCCAGAACCTCAGCCACTTGGAAAACATTTCAGTGCCACTCTGGTTCACCGTGGTACTGCAGACCACCTAATGTGTCGTAACCTTGTTAGCCCCTCAATACTCTGGGTGAAGCAAAATACAATAATCTCACAGTTCTCCTTCTCTGTTTCGTTCCAGCGAGGTGCCTCCTGAACATACATAGAATTTGGAAATMATTTCTATTTGCCTCCTTTGAAAGCATTTTGAGAGAAGAGATTAGGATGTTAATAAATGTGTGGAGTTTCTTCCTTGAGGCTTCTTACACTGTGGGCCTTGTTACAAAAAATATGGAAAGCGGTGTATCTTTTAATACACAGACACATAAATATTGCCTGAATTTAAAATATTCACTTACTGGGCAGAGAGCAAGTATGCAAAATGTCAACACAAACATGAATGAAATGTGAATTATATGGATACCAAGGGTTTTAAGAAATATTATACGATTTGCATTAYTTCAGTAATATAATGAAATCCTACTGCTCATGCAGTAGGATGGACAAAGAATGGAAAAATTAGCACTGGCTTTTTTCCCTGCTTTGTTTGGCTTTGGTTTTTTGTTGGTTTTTTTTTTTTTTTTTCCCTGATTCCTGATTTTCAAGTTCTTAACATGAAAAGCTGCCTGATCCTTCATTTACGTGTGGGTGTGCTTCAGGTGGAAAATGTACACAAAACACAGACACACAATACGGGGCTCTCATCCATTTTTGCTGCTGACAGAAGGTACACGCTGCCAAGCTCCGTTCCCTTCTGTGTCTCAGCTTCTTCCATGTTCTCCTGCTTTGGACAATGTTGCCATACTCCTTTCAGCTCACACAGGTAAGCCCAGTTTGTTCTTCGGTATTAATCCAAATAAATTCTTATATTTTTGTTGTCATTACCTCCTTTCACCGCCTGAGATGTTCTCTGTACTCTCTATTACTCAATTACTTCCTGTTCCCCATAATTATTCCTCTTTTCCTTGACCGTCTGACCATGGCGTTCTGTTCTTTGTTTTTCTGCTTCCTTGTTCCTTTCTCTTTTCATCCTTTTAAACTGTTCCCCTACTTCTGCATTCCTGCCCCTGGCACTTTCATTTTTATTCCATTTTAAAGCTGCTCTGTTTAAATGCTCTTTTTTTAAGTCTCCTTACTTCACATGGGCTCAACTCAGAGCAGAGTGGTTGAACATTGAATATCAACAAAAACACCTATTTTAAATTTTTTTTGGTAAGATTCCTAGCTCTGTGTGCGACACCAGTAGAGGTTTAATGACTCAACAGGCACTGAGGAGAATTTTATTTCTTGTATTTTGATTTCTAGGCTGCTTATCCCACAGCATTTTAAATTAGGTCAAGGATACCTTCCCTCTGTCCTCAGTATTTGGGAGAGCTTTTTCAGTACTGAAGTGRGAATGCTATATAAAAGTAAATCATCCACTGCCAGTTTAAACTTTAAAAAAAAATTCTATGCCATCYCTTTTTTTGCTTCTATGCTCCTAGTAAGCTCCTTGCTCCTGGCCGTGTGAGACTCAAGCATGTTCTAATGTCAGTCACTGGCTGCTCAGTATATCAAAAATTTCATTATGGACACCATGATGTATAACAGCATTGCTGTTAAAATGTTAGCCAGTGTTCATCATCTGGTGTCCAAAGAAGATATTAATAAACTTCTTCAGTTTTTAAAAGACAGTGAGATACAAAAAGGAGTTTCTCCTGCCATACAGATTTTGTAGTTGATRATAAGTTATCTTTACAAAGAGCTTCAGCACTATTACTGGAGTTTATTTGGACCGAAACAGCAGCTGTGTTTTGTTGAAGTTTTTTTTCCTCAGGTGTAATTATAATGCCAAGCATACTAAACACCTGTTGCTTTTCCCAGCTTCAACAGGATTATACACTGTGGAATGCTGGGAAAAATCCCGCATGAATGTGTGCCTRAGTACAAGGCTGTACTAATTAACAATCTAGTTAGCAACCTGCCCACTTAATCAGGAAGACTTGTTGCAGCACTTGACATTCCGTTACTTTGCTGCTGGTTGTTATTGCTTTAGTACRATCCTTACTGCTGCTCTTGCTTAATTTTCTGCACTGTATGTTCATATTTTAAATTTCGTCCATTMTGGGATACTGAAGAAATATTACCATGTAAACAACTGCAATCAGTTGATTTTTATTAATACTTTTTCTTTATTCATTTACTTAAGGGCACTATCTTTGTGAATTAAYTTAGATTATGATGTTTGCCGAAGTCACAGCAATTGCAAAAAAAAAAAAAAATGTTTACTGAGCTAAAAATTTTGTTAGGTATTTGGGGTGGTTGATTTTAGCAAATCACACTACTTTTTCAATCTATGATATTGATACTTAAAATACTGCCTATAGATATCCATAAACATATATGTAGAAACACACCTAGTGAATTGTATTTGAAAAGGTTAGCACACAAATATATTAGAAAATAGCACATGAGCCAGGAGATCATTCACACCCTGAAAAGCAAGCCCAGTARTAGCAACTGAAAATAGCCCAAGCGGTTTGATGAACATGAGACCAAAACAGACAAATCAAACAATCTAACATACGGATCAAAAGGTCAGCAAAAAAATATTCAGCATCCACCTAAACCCAGCAGTTGCCCATTAGGGTCCTCCTCACTTGACTGACTCTGTGCACTCCGCACTCTCTGGGCAGTTTGGCAATCTGCTGCTTGCCTATAACCAGCATACTGGTCATCTAAAACAGTGCCAGGGCACTGCACCCTGATGGCCTTTGCTGTCACATTGGCTAAATCAGACAGGTTTGGCTCAAGACCACTGGAAGGCTGTCCAGAGAAATCCCAGCACATGTTACAGGATCTCCATGTCACCACTGCCCTCCCCAGGTCACCCCAGGAGCCAGATGGATTCCCAAGGGAGCAGATGTGTCTAAAATGCAATATCTCTCCTTTCACACTGCCATTCTTTTTCAAGATCTCTGTCCTTCCCAATATTGCAGATTCTTTGGCCCCATTGATTTTTTCTCAGATCCTCTGGTAGCATCCATGGCAAAAAGACAGTTCATAGGAGTCAGATGATTTTATATGCAGGAGGAAGGACCCTTCCTATTTTTGAATGTTGCTGTATTATGGAAACACAGAACAAAAATCTCAAGAATGACACATTAAAAGACTTGGATTTTATGTAGATTAAGCTGCACCTAATAGGATCACCTTCTCCTTGTTTCCTTCTCCACACCCTCTGAAGAGAATGCCTTTTCAAGTTGCAGTTCAACCCCCTCCCTAACAGATCTTTCTGTTGCACAACAGACATACAAGCCCAGAGCTGTAGCATCCTCCCATAAACTGCTCTGTATCTGGGCAGAGATCTCATATTCAGGCTTGTACCACTTTCTGACAACTGTGAAGCACAGGGARGTCTGAGAATTTCAGTACATGACAGCCCACAGGTCAGGCACGGTGCAGGTCTGCTCTAGGACCTGTGTGTTGCTTCAGAATGAGCACTGGTCGTTCAGAGCTGCCAATAATTTAATCTGATACTGTGCATTTGTCCAGCTGCTAAAAATGTGCTGACGAGCTGGATTTGATTTGGCTGAAACAGTGGAACCTCTAAACCCCTAATATCTACCAGGACCTAAACCACAGAATTGTTTAGGTTGTAATAGACATCTAAGCTTATTGAGCCAACTGTTAACCCAGCACTGCCAAGTCCACCACTACAGCATGTCCCTAAGCATCACATACACAGCTCTTAAATGCCCCTGAGAATGGTGATTCCACCACTTCCCTGCAGCTAGGCAGCCTCTTCTAATGTTTGACCAACTTTGCAGTGAAGAAATCTTTCCTAATATCCAGTCTAAACTCCCCTGGTGAAACTTGAGGYTATTTGCTCTCGTCCTATTGCCTGGGAGAAGAGACTCCCCACCTCACCAGACAGAACCCCTTTCAGGSAGCTGTAGAGAGTGATAAGGTCTCTCCTGAGCCTGCTTTCTCCAGGCTAAATACTCACMCCTCCCTCAGCTGCTTCTCATACAACTCCAGACCCTTCCCCTGAAGCTCTGTTGCCCTTCTCCGGACTCACTCAAGTACCTCAGTGTCTTTCTTGACTTGATTCTGAGCTGCTGCTCAGGCAGACGTTTTTGCAGTGTGATTTTTTTAACATAAGAAAAATAAGGTCAAGTGATTATTGTAATATTACATGGRCAAACCACTATCTGATAAACTTCTGAGGTACTTCATTCAATCAGTGATGGTTTCTTCATAGCATTCTTTTTTATTCCTCCATTGACAATAATTCTCAGCTGCAGAAGAGAGAGCTCATGTTTTATCATGTGGTATGCAGTTTGATGGGCTTCACGTCAAGAATAAGACTAAACAAATAGAGAGATTACAAAAATTCTTGCTAGCAGTATAGAAATCAGCAAAGTGAAGGGGTTTTTTAACATTTTATCTCCTTCACTAGAGTTTGTCCTCTTCCTATTTGTCCAATTGTCATTCAGTATTTATCATTTATTTATTTCATGATACTGCAAATTAAGGAAAAGTATTACAAATACACTTGCACAAGGTAAAGTGCTCTTCAGTTACAAATCACAGTGACTCAATTGAATTCAGTAAGTTAACTTCTTGCCTCCATAGCTGGATTCAAGTTTATGTTTTTTTCTACATTTATATGGTGGGCAGGTTGCAGCTGGTATACATTGCATATCYATATTCATTTCCATGGAGTTTAAATGATTCAAGATATTTAAGGCTCTGCCACTAGCTTTCTTCATTKGACTCCAGACAAGTGAAAAGCTTTTCTTTTTGATCTTTATTTTGGATTTTAAATCTTGAAGATTTATAATTCACACAGTATCATCCTCTACAGCACATTGCATACCCATCTTTGGGTATGCTGCAGGGTGTGCTCCACACAAGGGGGCAAAACCAACAATTTTGTGATTGGAAAGGGAAGGAACAAAGCAGTTTCTTTATGAGTCCTTTATACACATGCACAAAAAYGTGGCTCTAGTTTTAGAATCCCCTTTCCCCTCCTTGAACATGTAGAGACATTTTGTCATGATTTCAAGATTAACCTGCCTCTGCAAAYCTCCAGGTGACACCAGAGGATTGTTGTGCTCTCCTATGCTTTGGAAGTGGGAAAGGAAAAACACCAGCAGCTCAYAGGAAATTCAGCTTTCATAGTGCGYTGCTGGCTTTTGGAGGTCTACTAAACTACATAGAGAGAAGTTACTTTCACATAACATCAYAAAAGAAGAACTAAAATTGAACTATTCTGATTGCCCATTTGGTCACTGAAGCACCTTTTATTCAACTGGATTTATAGTCCACRCATTTCCGTGTTTTAGACACTGAAAGACAAAAAAATGAATACAAGRGGCTGAATCAGCTGTAATTTGTGACACACAAGCTAAGTACAGAAGTTAATTTCTTCTTGGGTACTAATTTTCCCCCTCCAAATTAGCTCTCCAAATGGAATAAATAGCTTTCTTTTCCCCCTCCATATTTCTCCCCTTCTGCATATTCAAGAGCAATAGTGGCTGATGAAAATATGTAGAAAATTTGACATGAAAGGAACCTTTATAATTTTATAAATGAACTCTTGTGGTTYTTTCCCCACATTTGAAAGAAGACTAGAACATAGGAAAAGCTCCAAAAACAGATCCCAAAGCATCATTTACTGTCCTGGGGTGAGGACTCCTCATGCCAGCGATGGCCCTTTTTAAAGCCCTAACTCTCTTTGTAACATTATGAAAGGGGCTTTTTGTTTGTTTGTTTGTTTTGATCTAAGTGATAATTAAGGTTAAYGCATTCTCACTCTTTTCCATTTCACCATAATGAAAAATTTAACATTTTATGTTCCATTTCCTTTTTTTTCCCCAGTTGTGGCAAATATTAATTATACCTCAAGCTATTTTTAACGTTGCCTTGTGGATTAACAGTTGCAACTGCCATTATGACATCTTCTTGTGTGTTATTATCAGAGATTACTTCAATTTTGCATGCAGAATCCAAATATAAGTAGGGTAAAAAGGACACAGGAAACAGCAGCCCCCAAGAAAAATGTAATATTYTGATTATTAAAGGATGTCTGCAGGAAAAAAAAAGCTGCAAAAGAGTACTCTGAGATTTAAACTTACTCCTTTCTTACTCTCACTTGTTGAAGGATGATGTTTGGGTTGTCTTGGAATATCTCATGTCTTCCAGACTTTGTACCTACTAAGGAAGAAGCAAGCACTGAATGGCAGTAGCATTTAGCATCAATGTACTGAGCACTAAGTACAGATTACAAATTCAAATCCAATCTAGACTGGGCCAATGCTTAGTGTGGTGTCAAAGTTATAGGAAAATAATTAGACACCAGAAGAATTTTTAGTAAATAGGATGCAGCATTATTACCAGCAGCAGCAGTAMATATGACATTTTGAGGAGGTCAAGGGTTCTCTGGACATGAAAACTTTAAGGRCAGCCCTGAGGCATATTGATGAAACTGCTCCAGGGAGCTGGGCATGCTCTGGTCCTGTGTAATGGACAGATGAGATTTTACTGTTTACAGCTTTTAATTTTGAGATTCTGTGGTTCTTCTAGGACAGTAGCTTCATATTTAACAAGCAAAAACTATGATACAGAAGTTTTTTAAAATAATATTTTAAATTAAGTATATTTGATATAATTACATTAAAACAAGATTCCTTTATGTGTGACATTAACTGATATCCCAAAAAGTTTTTCCAGTCTGCCCTAACAAATAATTATTTCACACTCCTAAGCCAGTATTAATGTTTTAGAAGCGCACCAGTAAGTGTAAAAATTTTGAGATGAAACTTAATCTTCATGAATAATTAAAAAAMCCCTGGATTTTTATGACCCATGCTGGATCTGAATTGGAAGACCCCAACAGAAGAGGGAAAATTCAGAGTGGAAAATGATTAACCAGAAAACAGGAAAAAAGTCATGTAAGGTTGTAAAGGTATTTTTATACATGGCTGGCTACTTCTACTCTTCAACTTGATTTTATTTGCTGGATTTGGTCTAGAAAATTTGGGATGTCTGAGTGCAAGAATTTGTAATGTCTATGCCTGTCTGTAGCATCAGGGCATGATATGGGGTGCTATCCGAAAACACAAACTTCTCCCTAAAAAGGAGTCCGTACGTCAATGCACTGTTTCGCATGGGACTTTACAACACTTTTCCTTTTTTTTTTTTTTATTACATACGTTTATTTAATTACGTAAGTTTAACAAATATAAAAGCAGYAAGGAGTAGATTAGCACCTGAGCTTACAGAGACCCACCGTGCACAAACCCAAATAAGCGAAGAAAAACTTTCTTTTTATTTTTCCTGTTTTTAATTACTTCACGCATTAAAAAGCAGAAAACATCCGGAGTACAAAGCCCACGGTCACGCCGCACCCACGTGAATTACCACCTCATCACAAGGGCAAGAAACCGGGTGGGCAAACCCCGAGAAACCAAAAACCCAAAAAAAAAAAAAAAAAAAAAAAGAAAGAAAAAAAAAGAAAAAGAAAACAAAAGGGGGAAAAAAAAGTAATTTCGGTTGCGAGGCCGCCCTCGCCCCGCCCCGCGCGCGCCGCCTCAGCCGCCCCCGCGCTCGCGGTCAGGGGGGCGGTGCCCTCGGCGTCGGCGGCCCCGCGCGCCTCCCCTCGCGAGAGCGGGCGAGGTTTCCGGTGTTGTGGCTGCGGGGCCGCAAACATGGCGGCGACGCTCCGCGCCCGCTCGCTGAGGCACCTCCGCATCCGAGGTGAGGAGCGTCCCGCGGGCCGCACCGCCGGCGCCCGCACCGCCGCCGTGTCCGCCGGCGCCCCCCGCTCCTCCCTTCCCTTTTTGCTCCCTGTCCCCGGCTCCTTCCTCCCCTCCAGTCTAACGCGCTTCTCTCCCCCCGTCTCCGCAGGTCGGAACGACAGCGGCGAGGAGAACGTGTCCCTCGATCTCAGCCGAGGTACGGGCGGGGCGCGGGGGACGCCCGACCCTCGCTGTGCCTGAGGCGGGCGGGGGAAGAGGGGTGGCGGCGCGGAGCGGCCTGGTGGTGCCGCGGGGCGGGCGTGGGGCCGGGGCCGCCGGCGGGGGCTGAGCGGAGCCGCCCGCGGGTGGGAGCCGCTCCTCTGGCACCGCGGGACCGCGCCGAGGCCGCGCCAGGACCGTGCCGGGGCCGCGCCAGGACCGTGCCGGGGCCACGCCAGCGCCGCGGGGCTTTCTCCTCTCCGGAGTGCGGGCTGAGGCTGCTCGGCCGCCGCTGGGGCTGCCCTTGAAGCCCCTGTTGCTTTCAGACTGGCTTGTTTACAGTACCCGACCCTCCAGCCGATCGTTCTGTACGCCCCGGGCGGCACCTCGGCAGCGGCGACTGTTCTGCTTCCATCCCTTTTTCGTGTATCTGTAGCCTGCCCTAGGCCGGCTTGGCTGTCGCTCTTGCCCTGAGCCTCCGAGACCAGCAGCCACTCATCTCCCCTTTGCTTTTTAATTTTCTCTAAACATCCTCCACTGCTCTCAGATATGTCTTTGTGTGTGTGGTTGCGGGGGGGTTAAGAGGAAGGAAGCAACTCTGATATCTGCTACGCTAAGAAATTTTGTCTCAGAGAAACAGGTATTTGTTCCCTACCCAAATGTATAGGCAAAMTGTGATCTTGCCTTGCTGAGTACTGTAAGGGTTAGACTCTCCCAAAAAGACAGGTAAAATTCAAAAAACAATCTAGAATGTCATTGCTCTAGAAGCATTTATGTTTCCTGGGACAGGGTGTCCTGGTCTGGGAGAGGGAATAAAGTTGATGCTGATGTATAACTGTTCTGCTTCTGGAGATCCAGGACTGCTGTTAGGCAGAATAGATCCATTTTATTGGGAAGTAGGCAGGGAAATGACAGAATCAATGAGATAAAAGTGGCCTGTGAAATGGAAAGGAAGTAAAAATATCAGCATTAGAAGTAGTGTTTTCAATTTGGAATTGTTGATACGTACATTGTCTAATTCACTTTTTCCCCAAAGTAAGCTGTGTTTAAGCATTAATAAGCATTTTATCATAGGCTGCAATTTTTCTCTGTGTACACATATCRTATTTACAAGTATACTTTAATAACTGGGAAAACTGCTGGGGTTTCCTCAGTTTAAAGAAGTAAGCTCTTATGTGTCTTCTCACTCTATCTCCCAATGGACATGATTGCTTTAGAGAAATACTGGCTTTAAAAATAAAAACAAGGGAAATTTCCATCAGTAAAACATGGAATGAAGGCATTGACAGTAAGCACATGACAAAATTATTACTCTAAGCAGTGTTACCTGCTTATGTAATTTGAAGAATCAGGGTATTAATGAATAGGTTTAATAACTTTCTTATGTTCTGAAGCATACTGAAGTGTTTTGAGGTGAAGGAACAATGCACAAAATTTAAATGCTGGAGAGGTAATTTTGAGATGTGGTTGATTTGAAATATTTTAATCAGAATTTGATAGATGATAATCACTGTGATACTGATTTTTGCCATGAGGTATTTTCAGTATTATTTTACTTTCAATCTGCTGATTCCGAGAGACCATAGTAGTAGCAGGACAACTATCACACATGTATCATATTGTAAAAGAGGCTTGTTGAGTAAGATGCAAAACATGTTTTTARTGCAATGAAAAATGTTATTTGCTCTGTGGCTATAGCGCTCCTATTTAGAAAAAAAAAAAAGTTGAGGAAATTTTAGTAAGAAGCTGCTTTAAAAATAGATGTCAACCAAGGGTTTGGATTTTTTGTTGGAAAAACTACAGTTGTTTTTTTTTTAAAGTACAGCTAACGGAGCAGTAATCATATAGCACCTTCCATGGTAGATATTAACTACATTTTAAAGAGGAAACAAAAGTAAGAAACTTAGAAGTCTCAGCAAGACATTAACTAAGCTAAATGATAACTTGATTTCCACAGTGAACACAATGAATATTTGTTTTTCCAGCTGTTACAATAGTTATGTAACCAATTATTTAAAATATTTTGTTACCCTAATTTGGTGCTAATAGCACACTGTTTTGATTCACTGCGTTGTGCAGATCACATACTTTTCCACAGGGCTCACATTTGCATTAGCTTAAAAGAATGTTCTAATGTTTTTTGTTACCCAGTACAACTGAACTTTGTGTTGATTAATGTGAAGTATCTGATTTGGGCAAAGTAGAGAATCACCATAAACAGAGTCTCAGCCATATGCTTCTAGTTRTGGGGGCCTCTGTTACAAACCTTTTGAATAGGTTCCTATTAGTAATGGCATGACTTAACATACAGGTTAGATCTTTACTCATCCATACCTGTGGACTGTGTACTGACTACACTTTCCATGCAAYAGGCTAGTGCTGTTATTAAGAGTTTCAAATGAAATAATATGTGTGGAGAGGGCACTCCTGTTTGTGCTGCTTTAGGTCCTGCTTCTTCCTGGCCTTTTGAGCAGTAAGGCTTGAGGAGTGCCTTGCTGCTTACAGAGCTGACCTGCATTTCTAGGTGTTTGGTTTGCTCTTTTCTCTGGTCCTGTAGTTACAGGGTTGCTTATGTTTTCCCAGAAGACATCAATCTTTGGCAAATTTTTATCATGGCTGCTATAATAGGTTTACTCTTTGGAGCTTCTTGGTATGCTCTCTTATTAAAAATGATGCATTATGTTTATGAAAGGCATTTTGTATGATAGTGGATGGCACATTTTGTCTGTTTATGTAGATATGTAATACATTATTAGCCTGCTTAAAGATGATGATATAAATAAGTATGTGGTTTATTTTTTCTGATTTGTTTTTTCTTACTTTGTTCGTTTGTTTGTTCTTCAGTGTTTTGGTGTTTTGTTTTTGGTTTTTTCAATTTATTTTATTTCTGAGCCACACTGTCCTGCCCATCTTCTAAGGGGTTTCAGATAAATCTCTTTTTAAGAAAACGACTTCACTGAAAGCATGATCAACTCTGGAAAAATTATCCCCAGGATAAACATTTTTGTGTATAATGTTGGTATAGTTAGAACAAATGGTGCAGATACAGGTAGACTCAGTTCTGTTTGAGATCTTGTGTCTGTTTAATATCATACATCTTCAGTTTATTACAAAATTGTAATTAGTAATTGGGATTTAGAGCACTCATGTTTTGGCCTTGTGTTATATTACCTGCTCAGAATAGAACAGAAAAGGAAAAGGAGGACACACTCACCACCAGTGCAACTCCCATTGCAGTCATCTGGAAGGAATTAGCAATGGGATGAGAGAGATTGGTTTAATTAGACTACTGAAATCAAGCTCGTAACTTCCTAAGGCCAGAAAGGACAATTGGAAATACTGACCAGATTAGTGCCTTTGGTAGGAATATTTTCACTGTGGCCATAACTGTATATGTAAAATCATAATACAAATATTATATGCCTTTTCTTTCTGTTTCTGATTGTTTTACAGTTACTCAAAGCTGAATCACAGAAGCACATATACCTCAGAGCACATATACCCCAGAGCTGTGGGAACTTTTAAAGGCATGTGTAATCCACAGTTCATTTGCTCCTAAATTTTTGCTGGGATTTTGGACTGGGTGACCTTGATAGGTCCCTCTCAGCCTGAATCATTCTGTGATTCTTTGCTCACCTCTGTAACTGAATTACTTTATCCTGCTGGGTGACCAGCACCTCTTCCCTTTGTTGGAGTTTTGTCTATTGCCTTTGAGTCCTGATGGCTTAAGTAGTTTGGAACTTGGCTAGTTGAGAGCAGTCTCATGGTGCATCATCTGTAGTCAGGCTCATCTTCCTTCAAGGGATCCCTGTTTTCTTGGAATCCTGTAGCGCAGAGGTTGCACTGGCTGTTAGGAATTTTTCAGAGCTTGTTTACTTACTGGTGTAGGCATGCCAGCTGCATACTGAAGTTGAGTGCTGTTCATGTCTGCATGTGGTTCTTTCCTCCTTTTTGAGGGTAACAGTCTTCACTTTCTAATACTGTACTCTTTAATAAACTGAAATGTACCTATCTCAAGCATTACTACTTTCATTTGTTATTCAGAAACATGCATTACAAGATACTACTTTGGTTCATCAACTTTTCTTGTAAAGCCAATTMTCTGTTTTATAGATGTAGAGTTTTCTGGCTGTAACACAGGACATACATCAACAAAGCAGCTGAGAAAACTTTTTTTTTCTCTGATACCACAAAATTGWCTACTGTTATCTGAGAAAATACCCTTTTCCTTTTTTGACTTAATTTCCTCCTGTCATGTAGCTAATAATAAAATATGAAGGAGTTCACTTAACTTCATGAGGTCCAAAGGGTGTTACTTTTTTTACTTTGCTTGCATAATTTTAAACCATGTTGTATTTGATTCCATGTTCCCACATGGCAAATCGTAATGCATTGCATGCAGGGCAAACATCTCGGGATGCTATTTGCAGTTTACAGCCCACAGAAATGTCGGGCATTTTTTAAGGGTTATTTGTGGGATAGTCAAAGAAGGCTGGATGAATTTTGTTTCCAAAATCAGCTTGAGATTTGATGACCATACTGTTTTCAGCTTCCTTCATCAGTATGGAAGAAGCAGGGAGAAACAGAGCACATGTCTGATAGCGAAAGCTCAAATAGTGGGGGAAGGAAAAAAAAAAAAAAAAACCCTTTGGAGTGCTTGCAGCGTGGCAGTAGGGAGCCACTGCAGAGATAGCAGCTGGTGCATACTTTTTGATGGCTCAGAGGCAGTTCTTCCACTCTAATGGCAAGACTGTTACAGAAAGCCTTTAGGTGGTTCTTTGCGTACTGGTGGGAAATGTTGCCTGACTTGAAAACATGGAAAAGTGGGTCTCGCCCAGACAATAGAAACAGGTTTTTCTAAAAAATAGCCAGATAATCAAAATGTGTGGGCACCTTTCACCTTCACTTTGCAGTATGCCATAATTTTCTTGGATAGCTATAGAAGGATGTTGTGCTTGAGCTGGTCACAGAGAGCAATAACTATTTTTTGCTCCCTTGTTTGAATCTGTAACAGAAACTGTAACACTTGCAAAAGGTAACTAGTAACATTTTTTATTCAGTCTCCTGAGACACAAAGTATGTAACAAAGGGGCAAAAACYGTTGAAGAGACCTCTTGCTTTGCTGAGAAATTTCCCATTGTTATTCTTGTATGTTGAAGTTTTTTGTTACAGGGGGACCAAAATGAAAGTCATCGATGATGGTGACCTGCTAACTTCTTTGGCAATGYGTAAGCTTTTGATAGGTTTTAAAAGTAAGAGAGTTAAAATGCTGAATCCATGCACTTCAGAATTAAGTAATACACTTAACTTTCCTGTCTGCATTTGTGCTCACCCTTTTTGACTGTTGTTTTGTAATAGTGTAGTGCATTGTCTTGGTTAGATTAATAAMACTCTTGTACCTGTGGCTTTGCTTCCCAAGCACTGCTTTTATGATCTTAAGACTTCTCAGAATACTAAGATGSTGTGTGCTTAAAGTATTTTCACTTTCCATTTCTTGAAAACAGGAACAACGTTTTTAAAGAAGAAATTTCAGCAAAAGACCACTCTAAAACCTTAAACTCTTGAGTTTACTTATCTGTTGTTAAGTTTTCTCTAGGAATTGGGTACTACCATGTCTTTGAAGATCTGCACTCATATCTGTCTTTAAAGTTTTTGTGTACAGTACCTCTAAATTTGTGTTTGTGTGTGGAGTCTTTGTTCTTGCTGCTGTGGTCAAACAATAAAACGACTGTTCTAAGATCTTGTACTTTCTATTACAAAAGACATTCTATTACCGATCTCTTATTTGGATCAGTATCAATACCTTCTTAGGTTTTTAAGCAATGCTGTGTTTTCATGACATTCTTCAACATGGTTCCTTCCTCCTAAATGCTAAGTATCAAAATCTCCTGCTGCCTTCTTGATATGTTCAAGTCTTGGTCATAAATGTTATTCTGTTTTGTTTTTTTTCTGTTACTTCCCAGCATCCTGCTAGAGATTAGGGCAATGCTTAGTTTCAGCATTTTTTTCTCTTAGAGCCTATCCAGTGTAGATGCTGTGTAAGGTAACGCAGCCCCGATCATAAATGCAGTAAATAAGGAATGTATCAACCATCTCCATAGAAAGAAATACATCACTTGCCCAAGTTGATGACCTTCATGTGTACTTTACCCGTTACCTAGCAATCTCAGGAGTTTTACCCTAATGACTCAGAAGAGGTGCTTGAGATCTGGTACAGTTATATTTCTTCAAAGTGGGAAGAAGTGAARTAGCCATAGTTAAAATTGCAGTTTTTCTAATCTTAATATCCATGCAAACTCAGACACTGCAGACAAAAGCGATGTTCGAGAGCTTTACAGGACAGCTTGAGAATTGATGTTGAAATGATCACTGACTTGAGGAAAAGTATTGAAAAATCAGTTAAGTTTTTCTTAACTTTTATACTAATAGAAAYTCCTGCCCAAGATTTCTAATATAGTAAATGGCACAAGTCATCTACTTTTAATACCAGCTAACATCTTGCAACTAAGACAGAAGCATGTGTCTTGAGGCTTGGATAACTACACAAAAGATCAGATGAAAGAAGAGGTTAGCTTTTCTTTGGAAGTGTTTTACCTGCATGCCAGCAGGCAGATGCTTACACAATAGTGAATTTGCACACTGAGCAATGCTCCTGTGAATAGTTCTAATACAGAAGGGAAGGTGACAGAACACTGTGACACAAGTGCTGGCTGATAKTTGTCAATTTTTAACTGGAGCACTTGTAACTGTCACAATGAAATGTATCTGTTTAGTTTTAAGAATCTGTAATGTTGCTATATTTGTATATACTGCAGGAATGATTTTTTTTCATTTGCCTGTCATCTGATGTGATGGAAAATTTGGAAAGCAAAACTTCAGAACATKATCAGTAAAAAGTGTATTCATCAAATATTTGCATCTGCTGAAAACAAGGAATGCTGGTAAAGGTGCATAAATGAGAAAATGTAGTTAAAAAAACCAAACTCAAACACAAAATTACTTACAGTTGTATTTTTTAGTTATGTGAATGAATTCACTGTTAGCACACCTTTGAAAGCGCTCTAGTTGTCAATGATGGCCTGCATAGGTTTGAGTAAATAAATACAATGAGGAATTCATTCCCCCGAATTCTACTAGAACAGCAATAGCCTTTGAATCAATGTTTTTCATTAATAAATTAATCTGATAACCTTTATGAATGTTTTCCTAAAAGGGGYGATTTTGTTTCTAAATACACTGGTTTTGTTCTTCACTATCTAGATTTCTCTTAGCTCATTTTGTTAAAACTGCTACTTATGCTAAGGTTTTGGCTACATCTGAACATTTGCTCAGGTGGTTGCTCCTGCAACATTTAAGAACTATAGTTTTATTGTTTTACTTAATTTATTTGCTTATTTACCAGAAAGGTGCTTAATTGTCTGAGATGTAAAATGAAAAGAATGAAAAAATGTAATTCTATTTCAATTGGAAAAATGGTTAGAGAACATAATTTCATGCTATTTATAAACKATACTTTCAATAACCATTTAAGTTGAAGATGAAAAGGGTGGTAAAATGTTTAAGATGACAGTTACTTGCCTGTCTTTGAAATGGCTCTTGTGAGTTAGCAGTTGTTTGGCTGATGCAAGTACATTTCTGTGCTACATTTGCATAAGTATTAATTGTGAAATGAGTTACCTCTATTGATTTAGGACTACAGAATCATTGGTGGGAAATACTTATGTATAGAGATAAGGTATTTAAAGCAAAACAATATGGCCTTGATTTATGGAAAAATACACAATGATTGTAAAAGTAACAAAGAATAATTTCATTAATCTATTCATGTAAAGATGTATGGTGAACAACATAGGGATTTTATTTGAGTTTTTTTAGCTGCATAGGAGATTGGTTTCCTGCTTGAAGTGCACATAGACTATAAATAAATTCAAATATTTAAAAATAATTTCTTCATAAAAATAGAGGACTATCAAGAACAGCTGTTGCCTAGGAATTACTTCTTTAAAAACAATTTATTAAATCTGTAAGTAATCTTATTCCTTTGTTACCTCCTGAGCATCAGTGAAGTCAGAATTCAGCTTGAGCAACCTCATATCTAGAGAATTTAGAATGTGTTCATCTCCTTCTTTATGCAAACCATATGTGTGTGTCGTGGGTAGACTTCTGGGGTTTTTTCATGAAGTACAGAAAATGAAATAGAAAAAGTCTTGCTGTTTCCATAAATATGGTGTTTGCAGCTCAGTTTTTAGCTAAGCCTGTTACTTCAGTGGGTTAGGTTTTTCTAAATTGAGATTGACCAATAGATTAGGTGTCTTCTGTCTTCAGAGAACTGTATTTAGATGTTGTGAAATCTATAAATATGACACTTCCTGTCTTTTTTCAGGAGAAAGAAGTCTTGAATGGTCACAGCAATGTGACAATAGGGACTGTTCCTTACTATGAGGGAATAAAGTCTCCAAGCATCATCAACCAGCACTATTTTGAAATCTTCTGCTGCTAGCATTTTAGGATGGGCCGATTAGCACATCACATTTGCCACAGTTTGTTTCCTGCTGCAGTCAGTGCTATTTGTGAACTCCTTGTAGTTTTCAGTTGTGTCCCTGTATTAATGTTTGAATTTGTGTATGTTATTACTTTGGTGTTTCCATATCAAGCCACATTGCCTGTCATGTCTTGATTGGCAAACTGGATGATCCTACATCTGCTAATGTTGGTGGACTTCTTACATGATACCCTATGTAACAGGATATTGCTGGGGACAGTGGCTACCTCCTTTACAGCATAGGGCTTATTAATAAGAACCATGTAACATTTGTGCTTTCAGATTCTTGAACAAATTAAACTAATGCAGAGAAGAATCAGAATGCTAGTTGAGAAAACAGTCCTAGAGTAGGATCATATCTCARTTCAATAACATTCAGAGAAATATGTGATCGAAATTCTCAAGTGGTTTTGAAAGCATATTTGCCTGATCCACTCCCCAAACATTAGTTGCAGGATGTCAGAAAGGCACAGTGTTTTGTTAAAACAACTAAAGAATATGACCATCTTGAGTTTTCTGCTTCTAGAAGTGGTAGCAGTAAAGAGGAAAATGGTTTGGGAGAACTGAAGATAATTTTCTAAGGCATTACACTAAACTTACATTCACAATTCAAATCCATCGTTGATGTTCTGGGAAGTATTAATTTGATTTGTGTACCGACATAAGCAATTTTGTGAATCTGGGAAAGGYTTTTGCTGGCTCTTGAGCATAGGAACAGTTGTACTGGGTCACTCCAACCTTGGCAGTAGTTGATAATTGTTGCAGAGAAGAGAGCAGAACAACAGGGCAAACAAATGCATAGTCACATAGTTACGGAATGTTCCTCAGCCTCCAGCATTTTGACCCTCTGTGGTTTTTGTCTTATTTTTTTTCCTTCTCTTTTTTCTTTTAAACATTTGATCTTTTGAAAGTTTAGAGGAGGTTCTTCCTGAATTAACTGTATTCTGGAATAATTTATATTTCTGTATTATATAGTGGTCACGACAGGAATTTTGTTAAGATACTGTAATTCCAGTTTGGTTTTAGTTATGATAATGTGCAGTAATTAAGTTGTGTATCCTGTAGTGCAGAGAGATGGCATTCTGGTGTGACTTTTTTGGGGGAGAGAAGAAGGATAATTGGGAGTAAGTTTGTAATTCACGAAGACTCTGTATATGGAGTAACTCACAAAGTCTCTTATTGCTATGATTCTTGGCATCAACGTCRTGTCTTCCTGAGAGCTGAGGACCTAACTGTAAATAGAGCATTTGATTTAAACTGAACATTTTCTCTCTATGAATAGATATTTTTTTTGAAATAACAGTTTTTTAAACATGCCTTGGTACCTTATGTAGTCCTAAMTAATATTATTTAATATTATTTTCATAATTGGTCTTTGAGGAAGCTTATGCAGGACAGTATGTTTTATACTGCTATAAAGCAGTTTATCAAAAACAGCAAGTAATTAATTTTCAAGTCAGGATTGTAGCTATCCTTTAGAACGGTTCTTCAGTTTTCTCTTTCTATTGTGGGAAAGCTGTTAACAGTTCAACTGTAAAACCCATTTTTAGAAGTTTTATCAGTAAAGCTATGCTCTCTACAAATTGGCATACAAGATCACACATTGGAAATAATTAACATAATTTCAAGGTGAGGATGTAAGAATGGCTTTTCTACTCATATAGTCTCAGTGTCTTGTTTAGAAATAATCAGACAGTATTTTAGAAAGTGGTCCATTTTGGAACTGTTCTTCAAGCAGACTGTAACACTAGACTGTTTATTTCCTGTCACCTTTATCTGTATTTAGAAATTTTAAAAAAAATTAGAAAATCCTTTAATTTACAATATATTATGCACATATTCAACAGAGACATTTGTGGAATCACAGTACCCATTTACGTTTTATTTACTTGTTTTCAGAAGCACATATGTGTGAGTCTAGAAGTAGAGAATTAAATATGAAGGATTAGATGTGTAAATAATCCTGTAATGTTATTTCCTTTTTATCTGAAGTTCTAATGATTCCTGGATCCTGCCTTGAATATGCTGTCTTTTCCACTACTTTCTAGTTCATAGGCATTTTTGTGTATATTCTGGTTAATTTCTGAGTGATATAGGAAGAGGAATAGTTGTTACTTTCTTTGCTGCCTGCTGTGAAAAGAGGAGGTGTGCTTTTTTCCATATTAGTGAGCCACTTTCATATATTCATAGCTTTCTTAAGCAACAAGGTTGAAAATAGTCTGAGTTCTTAGCTTTTGTTTTCTTTCTGTTTTCACGAGCATGAGTTACTGGAATTTACCTGTATTCAAAATAAARGGCTCATTGTATGGTTCCCCCATGAAAGGTATCGGAATCAAACAAAATAAATSTCTAGGCACATTCTGCAGAAATCACTCTTTTAGTCACATGTGCTTTTYAAGGGGTTGTTCTCAATTGTTAAAATTTGATATACATGTGGGTTTTTTAAATCTAAAATTTTCAAGTCTTATTTGGCAAAAATTTTCATCACATTATTCCAGTGCGAAGTATTTCTCACATTACTGATTCAAGTGTGATAGTAGAATTTTAACTGTGATCATAGAGAATATGTCTGGCTTTGTATTCAGTACATTTTTCAACATAACTGCATTAACTTGATACTACAAACAAACAGATTTTAATGTTTTTACACTATAAATTGAGACACACCTTCAGTCTAAGCATGTATTACTTTGTTTTTGAAAATCACAGGTTGAATGTAAAACATTCATGCATTAATTTTTTGGAATCTGGTAAAGTAGGGTTGATGTGTTAGTATAAATAATACAGAAGTCATCTGCATTGTGCAGTTTGCTTTTTGCATGTAGCTTTCTCATCTTTCATGTTCTCAGGTTTTCGGTGCATTTTCTACCTTTTGAATTAGATGTAAATTAAGAATACTTTGGTATTGTGAAGATTATTGTCCTGATTGTAATTGTCCTGATTTTTTTTTTTACAAGTAGTTGTTAATGGTAGGATATGACTTAGCACTGATGTCTCATTTTATTATTAAAGCTCTCAATTAAGTRTTTTAGTGGGCTGATTATTTATTATTATTTATATTTATTATATAGATAGATACCTATAAGTAACTAATTTCTAATGTTTCATTGTTTTTAATAACTGATAACTCATTGCTGTTTCAGTGGAAGTGGAGAACAGTGCCTTAATGTTTCTRCTTGGTGTCTTTCACTCAACTTCCTACATTTTGTCAGCATGCACTTTAGCAAGTACAAGTAACTAAGAGCAACTTAACAATATGCAATTGCATAGCATTTACACTCTAAAAATACCTAATAAATGTAGGGGTGTATACGAGGTTCACCAGGATTACCCATTATCCAGTCATTACTGTTTCAGTAAGAGGAAGATATCTCTTACGTTCATGGTCATTGGTGAGATGTTTGACCGTAGTGAAGTATAACTTCCTTATTTAAAGGAAGTGTTTAGAAGTATTTAATTTTTTATTTCACTTTTTGACCTTGTGATTCTAGTAGGTGTAACATCAGCTCCTAGTGTAGTCTCTCACTTGAGAATTACCGTATATATACTGGCTACTGTGTACAGTGCTGTGTACTGTTTTAGCACCTACCAAGTCATGCATATAATACACACTCCTCAGTTTAACTCATGCCTGACTTCAGAGTTACTGAATTATTTGTATACTAAAGCCTACCATTCTTTTTTTTTTTTCTGTCTCATTCACATGTGCATAATAGAACAGCAAATTGGCATGCTGCTAGCATACTGAATGTGGTCAAACAATGCTACTAAATCTGTCGGGCAAAAGGAGTCGTCACTTGTGCTAATATAGCTATTGCTGGTCCTGTTTCATCCCTGCATTAGATGGAGCACTAGCTGTTTTGTGTAGCTGGACTTCTGTGGTGTTCTTTCTCTCTGGAGAATGGGATCTGTCAGAATGCATCATGGTTCTCACTGGGGAAAAACAATGTCACAGTCCTGAAGGGGTGAAAAAATGAGTCAAGCCTTAAAAGGTCATGAGAGTTTAAAAACAAACAATACTATAAATATTTAAGTTTTTAATATAAATGCATCTGTGAATTACTTTTAGGCATAGAGAATCATAGCATTCTTGAGGCTAGAGTTTTAAAAACACCAGCTTTGCTCTGTKCTGAAGATTATGATTTTAAGTACAGGGTGTTAGTGCAAAGAGTTGTGGGTGTTTGCTGTAACAGAAGTAAACAGAACAACTACACTACTGTTGCTGTCCAGCAAAAAGCAGACAAAATGAGAGTAATGATTAGCAAGCTAAGCTGTTGCTGCCGGACACGACTGGGCTGACTTGCAGTTTTTGTATATATCAATAAGTTTTTAGATGACATTTGAGCAAAATGGCTTAGTGTACAATAATTGGGACAACTTGCTGACTGTGAAGTCCAGGTTAAAAAAAAAAGGAAAAAAAAAAGACTTTTTTCTGCTGGGTATCTTGTGGAACAGGTATGTCTTGCTTCCACCACTCTACCTGTGAATGGCTCAGTGCACAGCCACTTCTTGAGTGGATTTGTAATAATTTAGTATTCAGTTTGAGTCAGTTACTCAGTAGAGGACTAAAATAGCCAGAAGAACAACAAGGATTCTGCTGAATTACTTGGCAGGACAATTCTATTGTGAAGTTGAAGATGGATATTGAAATAGTGTAAAGGACATAAGAGTGTATTATACAGTGGGATGGGAGAGGGAAGGAAGAATAAGGGATGAGGGGTTGTGCATCTTTTGACAGAAGAAAGCTGCAAGATCAGCTCAGTCATTTTGCACAACTCCACCCTCAGAAGCACCATGGGAAAGAATGTGAATATACTTAGTGATTGCTGTGGGCCAGCTGGAGWTCGTTTTGGTTGGAAAAGACCCTTGATCATCAAGTCCAACCGTAAACCTGACATTGCCAAGTTCACCACTAAACTGTGTCCCTAAGTGCCACGTCTGTGCATCTTTTAATCACCTCCAGGGATGGTGACTCAACTGCTTCCCTGGGCAGCTTGTTCCAGTGCTTGACAACCCTTCCAGGAAAGAAATTTTTCCTAATACGAGTCAACATCTCAGTAATAGAGTCAGGAAAGAATAGACTTTTGAGGGGTCTTAAAATAATGACAAGTAGCTTCTCTTCTTGGTTTTTTGTTTCAGATGCCAAACAGGAACTTCTGAGGAGCTAGAGAAATCTCTAAGAAATCTCTACCGCCATAATAGARCTGGGGTCTTTAAAACAACACACACAATGCCAGTTAGYTTAGTTGGTTAGAGCATGGTGCTAACACCAAGGTTGTGAGTTCGATCCCTGTATGAGCCATTTACTGAAGAGTTAGAATCAGTGATTCTTGTCCCTTCTAATTCTGAATATTCTGAGAGTCTGTAAAACACAGAAAACAGACCCTTCCTCTCTCCCCACGACCCCCCAAAACAAAAAGAAAAAGCAACAGAAACTCACCCCCAACAAACCCAAACAATCAGAAAACCAAACAACAAAAAAAGTCTTTGTCAACACAAAGATKAACTATTAAGCTTGATAGTGGAATGTTAAGGGTTTGATATTTCTTTGGAAGATTGATCTTGCCTTTTGCACCATGCCTTTTTCCATTTCTGCATTACTCAGTATTCTGTAGTGCCTTTGTAAGATTTTGTGACAGGAGACATTGCTGGATCTGATCTTTGATTACAGGAAAGCCACATAGCTTAGTTTTTAGAATCCAGAMTATATTTTGTCTATTTCCTGGCTCATTTCAGTATGAGGGACAGATTAGTAAAAGACCATTTGTGAAGTCACATTAGTTAGTTTAAATTCTTTTACATCTGTGATATGAAGTTTTCTTATGCCTGCCTACCTTCCTTACTGGCTTTACTTTCACTGAAAATGAGTCACGCTTGAGTAAGTAAAAAAAAATTTTCTACTTCTTAGTAGAAATGTATGATGCCTTTTCAGAAGGTGGCAAAACAAGATAGCCTGTCTTTCCTTGAAGTTAGTATGTTAGAGTTACTTTGTTTTCTGTAGGATACTTCTTGTGAGAAGATTTTTCTGAAGTTTAAAACAAGACTTCAACTGACATTTGACCAAAAAGGCTTATGTTATTTTAATTCYAAGATAATATGCTATGAGAGGTTCTTTATTTCTTTACCATCTTGTTTTTCTATAGCAGTAGTAGTTTTGATAGGATTGAATGTGAGACAGCTGACTTGCTCTATTAGCAGTTCAGTAGTGGAAATGTTTGTCATGTTCTCAGTTTTCTGAGTTTTGTAGCTTTTATTCTGGAGTCCCCTCTTTGCTTCAAATTGCTTATCTGCTGGTGTGGCTTCTGGGAAACCTGACTGCCCTGCTATGCACCATAATCATGTGTTTCCTCAAACTTTTCTGTCTCTAAATATGAGAATTTTTCTTCAGACTTCAAAGGGAAGAGGACAAGGTGAAGGAGAAGTTGCTGTTAGTGCAATTTTCATGCAAAATAGAGAAAAGTGGTTTTAGAATACCTTTTATTTAGGCATCCTGATTATACAGATCCTAYATTTTTACAGAATTGTTAATATGGGAAATTGTAGTATCATTGTGTCCTTATTTTTTCACATCCAAATTGACTGCCTTTTTCCTCAGGGAAGCTTGAGACTTCTGAGTTAATGCCAGCTTTATCAGATAGCTGAATAGGAATGTTCATTGCCAAAGATGCACAAGAGGTTTTCTGGGCTTTCCTGTGGTCTTTCCTGTCCATAWAGTGTGCTTAGTTTTCATAGGGGTTTACCATGCATATGTAGCCATCTGCTCTTTCAAAATTAAAACATAACTTTCTAAAATGACTGAAAGTATGTTGCTCTAAGACCTCTCACCTGGGATCTTTCTTGTRGCATAGCAGGGAATTTTACAAGTCCAAAAGTGATGTGAGCCAGGGAAATTCCCACACGTTACCAGAGGTATGCCAAARCATAGATACAAGCCAAACTGTATTTTCAAAGAAACCAGATTATGAGGAAGTGATTAACCTCCCYTGTTGCATTCTCTTGGAATTAAGGGGCTATGTGATATAAACTATATAACTAATCCAAACTACTTGTTTTCAGTGTGCCCCATCCTTGGAATTGTTCAAGCCAGGTGAGATGGAGCTCTGAGCAACCTGAGACAGTGAAATGTTCCTTGCCCATGGCGAGGGGGTTGGAATCAGGTGGTCTTTAAGGTCCTTTCCAATCCAAACCATTACATGATTTTATGGCTTGTGCTACTGCAAACTGATTTAAGCCCTGGAAAAGCAAATTATGCAGAGGAATCCTAATCCTGGGATAGATCTAGTAACATTCTCGCTGTCTCTGATTTCTGTGATCATATCAAAGATTTTTCTTTTTTCTTAGGGATTCAGAGATGTCCATGCACGTATTACAATTTAAATTTGAAGTTATTAGGTATCTGGTTTTACTATGCATACTGCTCAGCACTCAAGGTAGCTGTGTCTGTACTTGAGTATCTGATAGTTGAGTTTTTGTATGCTGTGATTAGGTTTGGAATGGGATCTTTCGTGTCACACTGGTGCTAATAGAAATTGATCCCTGTGTTTAAGAACATAGCTTGTCTTCCCAAAATCKCCCTGATTCTTTTTTTGAAAATTATCACAATTATATGATGTGACAGCTGCATGTCTCTACATGTGCTAAGGTTTTATTATAAGCAGCATAGTCAATACAATTGATTACTCTTCCCTTGAGTATGCATCTGGCAGAATCYGGCGACATTTGATTTTGTTGGCTGATAGACAAAATCTTTGTTGACTACAGTGGGTTAGCAGGTTTGTACACTTTAATTGAGGTGCCTACCTGTAGGTGTCATAATTTTAAAYACTGTCTTAATTCCTGATAATGGTACAAGTACAGGTCTTGTCATTCCAAACACATTCTGGTTATATCCTGATGAGATTGCTATTTATGTTTGCTTTTCTAAATTTGTTGGTTTGAGTTTTGAAAGTACAGGAAGTGATGTAAAAGCATGGTTTGTAGAGAGGTAGTGAAGATGATGCTTTTTTCCCATGTCCAATACTTGATTTTCTTTGCAAAATAATACACAAACACACTCTCAGGAGGAGCAAGAAGGTTAAAGACTAGGTGTATGCCACAAGTTCAGCTGTAGCTGCTCATTCTGCTGTAGGAGGCAAGTTTTTCTTACTGAAGTTAGTCTGGGACACAGCACACTAAAGCTCTCTCTTTGATGCTTGTCAGATGTCTGATGTTCAGGCATGTTCTAAAGACTGCATTTTATATAATGCAGTTATTTCTTCTTTTTGGTAATGTATTACTTCCAATAATTTACATCTTCAAGATAGCCTTGGTTTTTCATTTGTCTCAGACTGCTTATAATATTATTGTAATGCCTATCCTCAGTGTCTAATCGAAGGCTCCAAGAGAATCCTGCGGTCAAATCCGTCCTTTTAAAAACTGCCCTGTCACAGTACTGCCAGGTACAGAGCTTACTGCAGTGTCTGTTAAGTAGCTCCCTGTGCAGCTCCCTGGGTCCAGCTCCGCTTTGTGCTACTAGTTCCACTCTGTCTCAACTTCCAGCTTTAATCCCAAAAGTGAGACAAAAGTGTCTCTTCTCATCATGGTACTTACTCCGTTTCTGTTTTTCAGAGGAATGCATGGTCATCAGTTGGTGTCTGAATAGTACTTCATGGGGTTTTGTTGTTGTGGGTGGGTGAATGTTTTTTGTCTGKTTTTGTTGGGATGGTGGACCCTTTGGAAGAAAGGGGAAGACATTCTTAGACCTCTGTTTACCTTGTAGTTCACTTCCCACATCATTGAAAAGGCCTAGCCCTGTATTTAAAGTTTAGCATAATTGTGGAAAGCAATTAATGTGCACAGCAGAAAAGAGGTCTTTCGAAAATCCCACCAACTCTTTGTCCASAGGGACAAAAGGAGTAATGTGGTGTGCCAGTAATTTGCTGTATTTTCACTTCTATCTTTATGCTTACTTTATCTTTAAATTACAAGGGGATTAAGGGTGAAGTTGTTCATTTACAAGATGTAGGGATTGGAGTTTCAGACACTAAATTGATTTCTTTGTCAACTGCAAATCTAAGATATTGATAAAAATCTGCTTTAAAGTAAGAGTGCCTGTCTTCCATGACTGTTAGCGTCTACTCTACTGAGCTCAGGTATGCCTGGTTTTGGTCTATAAATTAGATTGATCCTTTGTGGTGTGAAAGTACTCTGCATCCCTAATTGAGACCAGGAGAGTCCTTATTGTATTTATGAAACTGTGTGTTGAATGCATGTTTAGATTTTTCATTTCTTTTTTTTTTTTCTGCTGTGTCTGTTAATACCCTGTTTTCTTTTGCAGACCCTTGTGATAATATGAGAGAGATTCTCCAAAATGTGGCCAAATTACAAGGCGTGTCAAATATGAGAAAACTAGGTCACTTGAATAATTTTACTAAGGTAAGAGCTCAAGTAGTGTCATGGAACATGTGATCCTACAGGTCAAGTGGCTTGTATTTACTCTGGGAGGTTGGCTGGGATGTTAAAGAAATTGCTGAGTATCGCRGAACAGTACTCAAAGTCTACATACTGTGGGAAAGGTATCAAATAAGGATAAGCAAATATGTGAATTTAGGGTTCTGCTGAAGTTTGCATACCTATCSTGCTGGCTGAATTTTTGTAGTATTTTAGTGCTTAGAAGATGGTAATATCTCCCCATTAATGTATTAAGTTGCACAAACAAAGCTAAATATTTGGTTCCTGTTCTGCAGCATTGAATCAAAAATGTAAAATGCTAGGCTTGCTGGTTGTAAATTGATTGAGTGTGGTGAGGGGGGAGGATCGTATCAATGGACATCATATGCAATGTTTTGGACACTAATAGAATAGGAGCTGTCAACTTTCACTGGAGTTTTCCTAGTGAAAAAAGATTTAAAGGGTCCATTTCTGGAAYGTATCTATGTTGACGATTTTTTATGTGCTTCTTCCAAATCGTAGACGTGACAGGTAGGTGCTGAAAATACAACAGATATATTGGAAATTGTCATTGTGAGCTGACAAGGCAAAAATTAAAAACTTACTTCAGAATCAGAGTGTAAGCTGAAGAAAGAAACCATGAAGGATGTTCAGAAGGACAGCAAGTAACATCTTTTGGGTAAAAGAGAAACSTGTGGAAAGAAGCTGAGAGGACTCATGGGAGGTGGGCAGGGAGTTAATGAAAAAGTGTTCATTGTAGCGTAGTGAGTGGGTGTAGTGCTGCATTTGTCAGGACAAGGGAAACATATTGCAGTCAGTGAGGTAGTAGTGACATTGGAGCTTCAGTGAGAGTGTTACCCAAATCGGTGGACTGATAGAAAAATGTGGTATGTACACCTGTCTGGTAGAGATAAGGCAGCACTCCTGAAAATGAACACCAGATTCYTGTGACTGAGGATGGATCCTGCAACCAGCAGCAGCCAAGAAATAATGTAGTAGAGGAGAATTTGGAGGATAAAATAAGGTTTAAATTATAGTTGCAGATGAGTTTGTTACAAAAAAAATTGAGTAAGATTGCCAATAGTCTGGTTGATGTTTTTGAGCCAATCTTAAGTCAAAGAACGAATACTCAAGGGAAGGTGTAGCTGATGGGGAATAGTGTTATGTTCTAGTTGATAGAAGAAGGACAAACATGTATGATAACCTTGGAAGCAGGCATCGTGGCTTTTAAAAGCATTCCTTGTGAGACTGACCTCTTCAGTGGTAATCTGTAAGATTTGCTTAGCAGGAGGGTGAGTACTGAGAACAGAATCACAGTAACAAATGAATTTATCTTCTAATGCACTAATAGCAAATCTGTAAGTGCTCTGTTTTCTGGACTGGTTCAGAACAAGTGTAAGKGCATAGTTTCATTAAGGAATTGATCTTAATGCTGAAATCTTTGCTTTGGGTCATTTCCTTTTGTGTTCATCAGACATCAGCCCATGACAGAATGCTGCTGTTTTCACTGGTATCCCAAAATGTGTTGCAAGAAAAGGCCTTTATTCTGCTAGAAAAGTCTGATGCATAGCTATGTTTCATGTTTGTGATAATCTGGAAACTTTGAAATGTGAAKGCTCCCAAATTCTCTAGTTGTCTTAAAATGAAAAAGCTAAGTTAGGTTTGTAGATGTATTATTCATAGTGAAAAGTCAATATTTGAAAGTAGGGATCTTAAAACAGTGTCAGTTTTGCTGCTGAAAATCAGATGTTAAGCACTCATCATTGTGGTAAATTAGTAAATATGCATATTGTAATTAAAAGATTAGCTAAATATTCTTTTTAAAAGATAGTTTTGAGAAATTGAGTAATTCCATAATGGAATGTTTGACAACTGTTTGGGGATTTTGTTAAACCCAGTATTGAAAATGGAAAATACTTACAGAAATGCAAGGAAGTTTTCCATAAATTGCACTTAAGACTGGCAGGAAATTATGAGCTTGTGAAAAGCAACTTAATAAAATTAGTATGACTTTTGAAGATGGAAACTCTCGTTCATAACCTGGTTTTGCTTCTAAATCAGAATGACCCTGCATAAGGGAATCATACTCTTTTATATTCAGCACTTGYTCTTAGATTCATCTCTCTGGAATATGTGCTTTGTAAATATATTACTTAGTGCATTTGGTTTTAAAACTCTTCCTATTTTTATTTGAASTTCAAATGCAGTTACAAGAATAGAATAAAAGTTGCAAATTGTACTGTATTGTCTGCCTTGTGGTTGGAACAATTCTGTGTTTCTCATTCCAGTGGTTAAAAGTGAAAGCCTGGAGCTTGGTGAGATGGG
Organism: Malurus melanocephalus; assembly: GCF_030028575.1. Classification (NCBI taxonomy): domain Eukaryota; kingdom Metazoa; phylum Chordata; class Aves; order Passeriformes; family Maluridae; genus Malurus; species Malurus melanocephalus. Next base: position 1,952,084 of record NW_026623273.1, on the reverse strand, counting down.
TTTTTTTTTTCCTTTTTGCACTCTGTTTTCTGCCATGAGTTGGTATAGTCTCAGTTCCTCCTGTGTGAGTAAGATTSATGTGCTAAGGGCGTTTGTGTCCTGTCTCGGAATTATAGTGAATATGAACTTGATTTGTTTATAAACTGTTGCATTTTGTGGTCCATTTTTGAAGAGCTATTTGTTATCTGGGATATTTATACTATGGGCAGGGAAAGGACCTTTGAAAATTTTTAATAGCATATTTCAGATAAAATTATATGTAAAATCTTTTATTCTCCTGTAGGAATATTATTATACTTAAAATGTCTGAACTAGTCTAAGCAGCTTACACTACCCCACATTTTTGCTTCAGAGACTACAAATCTCACTATTCTAGTTCTTTGGTCAGGGAAAGCAAAGTGTTTTTATCACATGGAAACAAGCAATGTAATTTACTCCAAATGTGGAGTTTCCTGACAAGGATCATGGTAGACACCAAGTTTTGTATTATTTTCAGGATGTCTGAGGAGCGTTAGGTTCAGGCTTCTTCACGTGAAACTGGACTGGATTTTTAACGTGAGATCTGTTCCACTCATCTCCCTTTCTTTAAGGAGAAGGAGCGTAATCATTCTTTAAAATTACTGAACTTGTACAGAGCTAGACTCCAGGGTTTTATGTAGAAATTAAATGCTTTAAATAAGATTTTTTTAAATAATGGTGATCAGAAGCCAATAGGATTTACTAGTCCATCTGCAAGAATGATACAGTAAAGCAGGTACTTTATGTGAAGCTTGTGTGTYTGGGTGCTGTAACTCCTTTTTTATTGCTGTTTCCCTTTAAGATGAGTGCTAACTAGTTGCATTCAGATCTCCACAGTACTCATTATTACCATCAAAAGTATGCTTTATACATTATATTTTACAAAAACTTGCATTTTATTTATTAAGTTTTTGGTAGTACTGCTTACTAGCTAAGTCATTAGTGTTCAAGTTCTTTGCTCTTAGTTTGCAGAGAATGGGTTGTTCTCAGCCAACAGGTGTTCTAAGTTTTCTGTTTCATGAAATTAGCATTTTCAGTCGGGTGATATACAGGCTATGGAAAGCATAGCCTACAATATGTTTAGTTCTGAATTGGAGCAGCAGCAGACTTAAAAATTTTATCTGCTTTGAATGAGAGCACACTCCTCTGCTTCTTCACCTAGTAAGTGAAGCTGCAGTTTTTGAGGCAAAAACTTTTATGAATACTGCTTCAATCTATATTCCTTCCAAGACACCCTATTTAAGCTAACTTATATTTTGACCTGAAAACTGTTTGAGGGTTTGACCTCCGGTAAATGGTCGGTGACACTTTCAACTGTCACAGCATTTCACAAGGTTGTGCCTTTAGCCTTTAGCACTAACTGAGTAAGTAAACTGAGTAGGATTATGYATCTTTCATTTTTATGCCACCTACATAAGTCAGGCACTTTAAAATTTCCCAGCTTCTGCTTATTATTACCAAATTATGATGGTTCTTTGGGGTTTTCCCCACCCCCGTGAGAAGTAGTAAGTGATAAATCACTGAAAACCAGAAGGAACTATACAATTGCACTTACCTAGTGGAAAATATCTTTGTGATTTGAAATATTTATTWATAATCCTCTATTATCCCACTGGGAAGTTCTGGGAGATCATTCATACATTTGTAAAACAAAAAGGGTCTTTTAATAACAAGCAGAAAAAAGAGATGGAGGGATTTYTGGTTTTCTTTCAAAAAGAAAAGTGTTTCTTAAAGGATAAAATCAAACAATTCATTTTGGATTCAACTTAGCAATAGAACAGCATCAGTAGCACAGTGAAATGAAAAGTATGTTTGCAGTATTTTCAAAACTAATTGTCATTATTTAATTAAGCTCTAATATTCTGCTCTATATATGTTAGGTTTTGACTGTGCTGCTGGCTTTCACTAGGATATGGATTGAGTGGCTTGGATGTGGATATGGGCATAGAGGCTTTCACAGACTGTACCTCTGATTCATAGTCTGTCATTTTTAGTGTCTCAGCTGTCTTTTACAAAACCCAAGTGTCATAGACTGAATGTTTTGTCCAACTGTAAAATTAATCCAAGTAGATAAACCACTGTGACAAAATRTGAAATCTTATGATGATAAAGCTGATAGGAACAGAGCATACACTTAGGACATTTGGCTGTGTAACAAATRTGTCTGAATCTGGAGTCAGCAGTTCCAGTAGTGGCTTCTCGTAAGATTAGGATCTACAAAGTAGTCCTCTCATARTATTACCAGTGGTGGCTCAAAGTGTTATTTCCAAAGTTATAATGCAATAATTACGTTCTGCATGCATAGAATAATGAAATATTTTTACCTAGTAATTGCTGTGGCTGTTCTGCTAAATATAAATTTGAATGGTCTCAGATGTGYGCTCCACTTGTATATGCTGTTGACCTCCTATGGTTTTGTTGTTCTGGGCTACTGTTTCCAAGACATGTTGATATGTTACTCATATTGCTGTGACTCATCTGAATAGTATGATAAACTCATAGCTGACAGTAAACATGAAAAAAACCCTCACTGTAAGTTAGTCAGTATCTGSCCTAGTGTACATACCATTTTGTCCTAACATTTAATCTTACTCTCCAAGAGTTTTTGCTATGCCCAGTCACTGTGTTTTGTCACCAGATTTTAAGATTGAGTCATTTGCAGTTTTAACTACGAAGTATACTGTGTTTGGTTTTGTTTGTATCTATATAGAAATATATAAAATCTGTTGTGTGTAATTTAAAATGTATACTTTTTATAGGTAAGATCTACTTATGGAAAATATAATTACTATAAAAATATAAATAATTTCATAATCCCAGGTATTATATAATAAGCCATTGCCATTTCAATGAGCCCTGTCAATGTACAGCCAAAGGTAGATTTTAATATCCTGGTCCTGCTTGCCTGCTGAGTTACACCACGGTGGTATGTGAGATAATTGCTAAATCTTACAGTCAGACATATGGCAGTTACTTGGCTTTGTCAGGAATTCAGCCATCTACAAATACTGCTGCATTTGGGCCAGAATCATTGATCTGCCCAATGTTGTTTGATGGTGAAATGAGAAGAAAGTGATGAAGTTTTTCCACATAATATATTTAAGGCCAGACATTTATAACCTAGCAAATACTCAAGGAATTGGGACCAGCTGAACACTATCTTCTTTATAGCAGCTTTCATAACTATTTTCTCTCTTTCAAACTTACATGAATCCAGCCTTGCCAGCCAGATTTTTTTTTCCCCTAGATTAAAGAAACCAAATGGCTCAGCCTTCTTGGGTGTATTTTCTACCTGCCTTGTACATTTTTCTGCTATACTTTTTCCACTTTACTCTTAAAATACGGCACACAACCTTTTATTCTTGCAGTTYGGAGAGCAGCCCATGAAATGGAAACAGTCTTTTAATCTCAAACATAATGCAGTCCTGTTATTATTTCCAAAGATAAAATTTGTTTTGGTTTTGACTTTAAATTACATTCTGAGTGTTAATTTCTGGACATTTTCTGTTTCTCTGCTGTCCTACTTTCATTTTTATGTCTAATAATATGTGGTACCCTGAAGGATATGATMTGCTGTTACTATTACTTAGTTAAATCTTCTTAACTGAGTTACTGAAACATTTCTGCATTCTGATCTTGCTGTCCATCTTTGAGGCCCTTTTTATCTGGAGCATGTATAAACTACAAAGAAAGCTGGTGGCCCATAAGAGAGAGAATAAACTAGTAGCTTTTTTTTTTCTCTGTGAGAAATATTTTACATGTACACATAGACACCATCCAACACTTCTGTAGTTATTAACTGTCAAACTCAGAAATTTCTATCCAAACAACAGTTAAACTTGATGAAAGTTTCAAGAAGTCAAGTTACAAGACTGTGTTTGAATTTCAAGAAAAGGTCAAGTTCTTCTCAGCATCAATGAAGGTGTGTGCAGTGGGAGTACATATGGATGAGAACAGTTGGTGTTGAGGAGCTAATACTTACTATATGTATTTGGTGAGTGTAACAACCRGACTAAAACTGGTCCAGTGAACTGAATGTGTTTTAGCAGTGRGTTCCTGGATCACATCAAATGCTTTAGTTTAATCACAGGACTGCTCAAGATGCAAACCAATGGTAAGTGTGACTATAGGAGACTTGCTTCTCTAATGCATTAGTGCACACAATAGCAGCTTTCTAAAATGTGGTCTTCCATCAGAACTGCAGTTCTGTAGGTTTTTTTAAAGTAGGAAAAATAGACTTTTGAGGACAATCTCTTATGTTAAATTAGGGTTTCTCATTTGTATCTAGGGTGGAATGCTRTGTAGAAGTTTAGATGTATAAATGATTAGCCTAAACAATTGTTGATCTAACTGTCTGAAACTGAACAATGAACTGTTTTTACTCACTATCTTCTTGCACTGTTTTGCTTACTCTCTGCCAGCCAATTTTTACAGTTCATAAGATGTCAATAGAAATGCTAAAGCAGCAGTGATGGCCTTAGGCAGTCCAACAACATGGCATAAAAATAGATTGATGTTAGGAAGTGACATACTGTCATAATCAGTTAATGCATCAGTTGTCTATTTCTATTATCAYTTAAATTTGAAAGGTGGTGAAAAAGAGGTTATGTAAAAACTTTCCTTATGTTTTATAATCATCTTTGATTAAGAAAAATGTAAAATCCAAAGCATTTCAATTAAATTGTTTGAGCCCAAATGTGGAGCTGATCCAGGCCAATTTAATAATATGTAATTAACAGCTTTAAATTTCAGCATTATCACCAGGTAATCCTGAGAAACAATTTTGTACGTTGTAGTATGAATCTTGGATGRATTTGTACTTGTTGTGGATAACGAAGTATTGTTTGAATTATAATGATCTTGCTAATAAAATGGGTTTATTTAAAAAGCCGAGTTTCTGTGCAATATGCTGTTTTTTGAGATGGAGGTGAACAGTAGAACTGAAGCATGGAACACACTAAATATTTTAACTTACAGTAGCCTTGATTTAGCTGTTGGTTTTGTTTATTATAAATTTCTTATTGTTAGCAGTAAATACRTGTAAAGAATGTGTCATAGGGTTTGATATATTACAATATTTTCAGAGCAGGGGTAATGACTAGTTAGCACAAATACTTCCTGAATTCCTTACTGAGGAGAAACTTAATACTGTGCTGACTTAGAACTGAACACATGCCTGTTTTGAAAACGGAGGACAAAGTGCAAAGCTATTGCAATCAGTATTAGTCAGTTGAGTTTTTGGAAGTGCTTGGAAAAGTGCTWTGGGATTTGAACATGGCAATGTTTTACAATTTTAGCCAGGGATAATAATTGAGATTACTGGGAATTTCTTTGCTGTTCTTGCAAAGAACAAGAGCATCAGTTCTTACAGAAGACATTGTTTTCCTTTCCTCAGGAGGCTGAAACATCGGCAATCTAATTCGCTTTGGTTTTTTTGAGCATGTTTTGGCCTTAAAAACTGTGCTTGTAAATCTTTCCTGTTCACAATGACTGATATGGTTGAAATGTCCAGTTTGTGACAATTTGTAACTGTCTTTTTGTGTGCACAAATTCAACCTTTCTTCTGATTTTTCTGAGGTACAAGTTCTATAGAATGGTGGGCAGACCRAAAACAAATGCCAATTACAGGACACTTGGCAATGCCTTCTGATTCTTTTGTATTTCCTTGCTACTGTGAMAAAACATGCCAGTGGACCATCAGTGTCAGTTTTTGTTTCAGAACTCTTACCTGAGGCCCTGCAGATATGCTTTGACTTCAGTCATTTTTGCTCTCTGCTCAAATTACTAGTTTCACAGCTACCATTCTGGTGTGTGTGGAGAAATGGATTGACCAGTACCCAGTGTACGCTACTATGCTAGGTTTTTTTTTTTGGTATGAGAATACACGGATGTATCTCAGTATCTGATGTATATAGGAACAGAATATGAGCAGCAAAAATACTCTGGAAAGTCTGAAGCTGGTACTCTCTCCCTTGCTACAAATTGAATTCATCAGGGTTTTTTTGAAAGCATTTCCCAAATTCTGCAGCTTTCTATGACCATTTTTGGAGAGCTATAAATAATAGTTATGTTCTTTTATTTTCAGCTTCTGTGTAATACTGGCCATGCTGAAGAAAAGCTAGGTTTTACCTATGACAGCATCATAATATGGTAAGTAGTAAAGAGCAAGAGCATCAGTTCTTGGGAACTTAAGTTGTTTTGGTGCAATTAAACAAACCAGTACTTTTGAACTAACATTTGTATTTGAAATTTCATAATGCAAGCATATAGCCTGCAGATGTTTTAATGAATAAAATCATARATACATTATTCACTTTTGGGCAGAGAAAAACCCTCTAAGTTAGAAGGGTAGATGTTTAATTATATTCCTCGCAGGTGTAAGAGTATGTCTAAAATATTTCAGTACTTGTAGAAAGTGCTTCAAATAAAAATGTACATCTACAAAATACAGAGCACACTCTTGATAAAAAATAGAGATTTAAAGATCAGTATTTTGTGTATTCTTGGTGTGTATATGTCCATGCAGCACTGCTTTCCCTGCTACTTAATTTTCTGTGTACRTACTTTAAAGTGGACTTTCTATCTATCTTGTGAGCATTTCTGACTATCAAATGTAACTACATGCTTATTTCCACACAAACATTGTTAAATTTGCCTTGAGGACCAGCACTGGTGACAAAAGCAAATAAGGTCTAATATTTAATGCATTTCTGTGTTATTTCAATTTAGATCTCAAGAAAAAGAAAGCTTAGAAAAGCTAATTACTCTTTGAGTAAAATGTTGGGAAACCTTGTTTAATTGGTTATGGAAATATTGTGAGTAATTTTCGTAAACAAAAACTGATGTCTTTATCTTTTTGAATACCTCTATGTTTTCATTACATTTTCACTACTTGAAGATAGGACACATCTCTTTTTGGTAGCTTTTGATTTTGCATATGAATCTTGTGATTGTGTTGGCCTTTGTAGTGGTTTCACTGTGCCAGTTCTTTAATTGGTCTGCAGCTTCCTCATGAGGGGTAGAGGAGGGGCAGGCACTGATCTCTTCATTGACCAATTACAGGACATGGGGGAACGGCCTGAAGCTGTGTCAGGGGAGGTTTAGGTTGGATATCAGGAAAAGRTTCTTCACGCAGAGGGTGGTTGGSCACTGGAACAGCTCCACAGGGAAGTGGTCACAGCAACAGCCTGACAGAGCTCAGGAAGTGTTTGGACAATGCTCTCAGGCATCTGGTGTGACTCTTGGGATTGTCTGCAGGGCCAGGAGATGGACKTGATCGTCCTTRGTATCAAGAATAAGCTGGTATCAATACAGGCTGGGGGTTGAATTGATTGAGTGCAGCCCTGCTGAAAAGGACTTGGGAGATGCTGCTGGACGAGAGGYTGGACATGAGTCAGCAGTACCGTGTCCAGTATTGAAGTCCAGAAATCCAGCTGTGTCCTGGGTTGCATCCAAAGCAGCATGGACAGCATGTTCATATGACACAGTGAATGCTCTTGAAGCTATTCCCTACTTGGTGTTGAAAGGAATAATCAGTTCATTTTTATTTGTAAATTAAATGACAGCCTTTCTACTTTGTCCAGATATCACCTGGGAGTATGCTCCTGTTACAGTGACTTACCCAGACGAATTGATCACCAAAAGATTTTTTGCCATGGAGTAGCTGATTACTGTGCATGACAAYCCTAGGATAAGAAAAGAAAAAAAGCCCATTGTAGAAATGGAAATTCAGTCTCACTGGCTGAAGTATTCATGTTCTTAGATGTCCAGTGATAAATCCCACTAGAATGTTGTTATTGGGAGGTTGAGAATTCCCACCCCAACCCACATGTGGTCAAGGAAGAGGAATGACTCTCTCAAAGGCCTGCAGAAGGAGAGTGTACTACTTCATGCTCTCTGTTTCTAGGGTTCTTCCATGTCTCATTTCTTGTTACCTACCTTATTYTACCTGTTAGTTTTCTTGGACTAAAACTGTGCTCAGCTGTTTTGYCAAATAACAAGTTATGTACTGGTCTTGCTTACGTGTCATTTTATGGATGTACAGGCCATTACTTGGGGAAAAMATTAGTGGGGTTTTTTTTGGATTAATATATTGTCCATACCTGCTGACCAGGATGAGGGCTTGCCCTCTAGGTTGCGCATGAGGTCACCTGAAGTCAGAACATAAGTTCAGAGTGTTTATTTTTAAAATTCATACTTTTTGTCTTAAATGAGTGAGTAGTAGCTGCATGTCAGATGGTGAAGTCTACCTGCTGCTTTATAGTTGTTTGTCCCTCTTGTTCTCTTCATTGTAGTCTGAGGTTAGCTTTACTAAATGAAGCAAAAGAGGTGCGAGCAGCAGGATTGCGAGCCCTCCGCTATCTTATTCGAGACTCCAGTATTCTCCAGAAGGTGCTAAAGTTGAAAGTGGATTATTTGATAGCCAGGTAATTTTTCTCTTTCTTCTTATTGTAAATTGTAAAGTTGTAAATCACTTGCTTTTTCATGTGTGGGACCGATGAGAGCTGTTTTCATATTCTCTTATGTTCTTTATAAATAGTTTTATAAAAGCCATTTTTCTTCAACAGAATATTTCATCTCTCTAGCTAATTCAAATAAAATGCAGTCCTAATATATATTTCAAATAATCCAAAGAACTTCTTCTTTTAATCATAAATGTCATTAGCTGTAAATKAATGAGGTTGAAATATTAATAATTTTCATGTCTTAAGTTGTTGTATTGGAGTAGTTTGATTCATCATATTATCACGACACTGCAGAGCCTCCAGTACAAAGTCAGAGCTAAAAGGCAGTTAAAGCCCAAGAATTTGTAGTCTGAGTGTAACCAATGACACTACAGAAGAATACCAAAGAGCTAACCCAACAGTGAGATAATAAAATCACCATGATTAGTAGATGTAAATAATAGCATTTCTAATGTTTCCTGTAATGATTTTTTTTAAATTTAATGTGCTGATACAGATGTGTGTGAATTTCTGTTTATAAATATACATATGTAGTTTTAGTGTGCTGTTTAATTTTGTTGGAGCAAAAGGACTTTTCTAGTCTGACAATACTCAAAATGTGTTGATGTGAAACATTACAAATACTTTGTTTGGTTTCATTTGCAAATGAAAAATGCAGCTAGCTTGGAAAATAATTGTTGAAGCATTCTGCTTTGCCATTTTACATTTGAGAACATTCTACTGCCTTAATTATAATGAAAATAGCTGAGAAAATATAAACTAAAGCTAATTGACCTGTCATAATGAGTGTGTTTCCTGAAAAGCATAGTTTTTAAACAACAAATCAGTTTATTTTCTCCTGTACTCATATCATTAAATATAAATTAATAGGMATAATCATAAATGTTAATAATATAKAATTAATATTTTAAAACATAAATATTAATGTAAGATTTTAAAAATTAAGGTGGAGGTTACTGCTGTTATAAACAAAATGTGGTCTTTAACTTACTTTAGGTGCATTGACATACAGCAGAGTAATGAAGTAGAAAGAACACAAGCACTTCGATTAGTCAGAAAGGTAAAGTAACCTGTGTATGGTTGTGTCTGCTATGCCACTCACTTGTGCTGATTGCCTGTTGTCCCCATCCACAGTTCTTTTTCACAATCTCTAATACCTTGCTTTGCCTTTATCATGTAATGTAGCTGATAATTTAAAAGACAGAAAGAAATGTAGGGAAGAGACTTGTTCTGATTAAACAATTTTAACAAGTAGAATCTTGAGTGGGTTGGAAAAGTCTTGCTAATTTTCCCTTCAGAGAGGTCAATTCTGGRCAAAGTTTGGGATACACTTACAGAAGAGTGAATGCAAGGGCATAAAAACAATATTAAATTTCACCTTATGGCTTGACTTCATTGCATAGTCTGTTGAAGCATCTGTGAGTCAGAGATAGGAACGTTTTCTATCATTTGAGAAATGAGACAAATYATCATCATTGAAGTAACCAGTTAAGTAATGCATATAGACTTGCTGCTTTATTCATATTGGTTTATGCTATTCCTAGTATTTTGTCTCAGATACTCAATTAGACATAGTTAGTCTATAGTTAGTGGTTACTGTGCTGTGTACTCATGGATGTGAAAGTATGGTAGCTGCATTTTCAAGTTCATCCTAGAGAAATTGGCAGGTACTAAATGTATTCTGGAAGTATATTCTGTCTTGTGCTGAACTTCACTTTCTTCATTGTTATATTCTTATAAAAGCTACCAAAGGTTGGAGTGAAGTTTGAAGTAGTTGAAGAATGGTTACCCAAGAGCACTGTCCATGTTAGATCTCTTTTTGTATTGTAAACCTATATATATATATATATATATATATATATATGTAAAATGTAGTTTTTCATGTGATTTCTTTCCTTGTAATAAAGTCCCATGATTTGTTTCTTACAGAAAATACAATTAAAAATTATGCCAAAAAAAAGAGAGTTTGAAATACACTACCTCCTCCAAACGCAAACAAGGAAAAAAACAAACAAACAAAAAAACACTATAAAGAAATAAGTCCTTGAGGAAGTTGGAATTTATAGAATTTCTTTTCTAATCTGCTTTGAAATAAGAGCTTCAGTGTAGACTCAGAATAGCACAAATCAGGTGGTGGAATGGACACACGTTTATAATTGRTTTTATTTGGGTCAGAAATTGTCCTCATTATTTCTGGTCTTTTTTCAGTATTTCCTGCTTGAGCCAAAAATTCTGTCTTGCATGAAAGAAGAGAAATCGAGAGAAAMCAGTCTGTTAGTTTGATTTGAAAAAAATGATGGTCAAAGAGAAACACTAGTGAAATCATACAGCTGATCCTTAGTGCTTTTTTTCTCCATTGTGGTGCAAGGGTACTGGCATGCACCAGGTGTGTTCATCAAATGTATAGGCTGTGGTTCCTCCGTGCTGAGAACTGTGTTGATGAAGTCTTTTCTAGCATCTTTTGCTACTTACCTATAACACTGTTTTCTTAAAAGACAGTCAGACCAACAAAAAGCCACCCAGTCTGGCTACCAGTAAAGTTAACAGTTCTCTCATGGGCTCTCTAGGCCAAAACAGTTAAGCATTGGCACAGAGTAGTCAGTACTGGAGAAATTCTCTCACAAGGAATACTGTGCTTCCTGAATAGCACATTCTGTATTGTTACACTGCCTTTTTGTTACCCTGCTCTTGGCCTTTTTTCTACCTCTCTCTTCATCTCCCTCAGTGTCTGTCACTTARTGATCTGATGCCAGGATTCCTAGAAGGGGAGAATGAATGACAAATGAAAAAAGCTAACTAATTTGTTCAGAATATTATTTACTATGAAACTGAACTGGGTTTCTCCAGTATCACAGAACTTTTTTTTTTTCAGTTTCAGAATTTAGTTCTTTAGTTTATCTTTGGCAGAAGAAATGTCCATGGGAGAATTGCACAGATTAAAATGAATGCATTGTCCTTGTTTTTCATAAAGAAGAACAACAAAATAAAAAATATTAATACRGCTTTATCAATTTAGAAAGGGCAATCTTAGATTTTTTTCTAAAACTATTAAGTTAAAGTTGTGTGGGAAAATGTAAACAAATCGATTTTTGAAACTTGGTTTCCCATAGTTTTTGAAGGTTGAGTGCTCACTGCCTGTTTTGTCTGTGATCACTTCTACATTTACTCATAAAAGCTTTACAACTTAGTATCTTCATCCGTGAAGGGCCTGAAGTTACTTCGGATAGCATTTTTACATTTAATCGAAGTCAGTAAGACAATTTTTTTGTCATTTAATAGTCCAGGTGTTTTGTTTCTAAAGCAGAAGTCAGGGCTAGATGCAGTGTAAACCATCTTCTTCCTTCTTTTCTAAAGGAGTCTTAAAAGACCAGGTTCATAGTCTTTATTAGTTAGTTCATCTAAGCTTCTTGAAAGTTAGTTTCCATTGCCTGCCCGTGGTCTTAAGAACTGCATTTTAATTCCTAGAGCAGATACAAAGTAAGTACAAAAGTTTGTTTATTCTACTGATGTATTTAGAATTATTACAAGAAATCTTTCCTTCTTGTGTTTTAAYGAGGAAGACAATGAAGCAAACAGCCCTAAGAGGCTGCTTGTTATCCTCATGGGAGTACATGTCAGTATCAGTGGAAAACAGGTCACAGTTTTCTGGAGTGGATTGGTGCACCTATTCTGTTGCTTATTCTTGTTCCTTCTTGTCAGTGTAAAAGTGAAAGACTGTGTGGGTGGGAGAGAATTTGTTTTTTTTCTCTGAAGTCCTATCTTAAAGCTTCCTGTTTTGTTGGCATTAACACTATGTATAACAAGAAGCTTCTCCTCAATAACCTGTCTTTAAAGAGGATTTGTTAAAACTCCTCCAGTATGTTGGTTATAATGGTTGATCCCCTCTCATTTTAACGACTCTGCAAAAAAAAAAGTAAAAGAACTAATCGTCTTTGCACAAATACCAGCAGCACGTAAAAGGGAGACGTAAAATGAAGATTGGACAAAACATTTTTTGGAAGCATTATGGAGATAAACCTGGTTTTGTTGGAAACAAAAGGATGATAAACAAAACTGTGATAAACTAGCCTTAAATTCTTGGCTTTTTGATGGCTGTAGAGTATTTTTAATGTCTCTTTTTTATTTATTAGTGGGGAGTAAAAAGTGACACGGCTGAATAGGCTATAAAACATTGTATCGTTCCCTTTTTAGGCAGTCAGACAAAAACCTGCTTCCTGCTTAGTAGTACATCTGTTTAGTGATAGTCTTGTTCCGGAAGGATATGTGTATTTAATTTTCACAAATTGAAAAAATGTGAACAAGCAGCTTCCCAGCCTTTGTAATCAAAGCCTCACTTGGTGGGTGGTGAGGAGTTGGTGGCATTTGTTGTTTGTTCAGGAGTGGCTTTCTTTACCTTTAATGTATGCAGAGGCTCTTGCTCTTTAATCTGGTGTGAATTCTGACTGTCCCCAACTGACAGCTTTCCGTGGTGCAGAATGTCCTTAATAGTAGATGAGTTTGTAATCTACTCTGTGTCATTGGATAATGTTTCTTGTCAATAGAGATACTCTTGGAAAAGAAACTACAATAAAAGGTAGTTATAATTCTCATTGCAGCAGTGAGAATCTCATCTTTTAAATTGTTTCTTATTAAGGTAAAATATTAAAAACTGAAGCAGTAGGAGAATGGTAAAGTAAGTTGACCAACAAATTGAAACTCAAGAAATTTCAAGAGCAAAAGTAATAGTTGTGGAGATTCACCAGATGCAACCAAGTAAAAGATGAGTAGTCTGTCTAACTGTATGTAGGAAACAGAATGTTGGTGAATATGTGACTGTATTTAGAGAAATGCAAAGAAACCAGAGCATTTTTTCTTTCATTTCTGGCAGATGATCACTGTGAATGCTTCATTGTTCCCCAGTTCTATTACTAATTCTCTGATAGCAGTTGGAAACGATGGTCTTCAAGAAAGGGACAGAATGGTTCGAGCATGTATAGCCATTATCTGTGAACTGGGTAAGATAATTTTTCTTAATTGGTTTTCAGTTTTGATGTGGTTGTCATTAACAGTATTTGTTTAATAATAAATTAGATGTTGAGTGTTCTTATTGTCGGTAAATGGATTTTAGCGTGTTATAAACCAAAATGACTTAAATGTCTTTGTGTATTGTACCTGAGGGTTTCAGATTTTCCTATTTCCTTTAAGACTTGACTGTTTTTGATTTGCCTTAAAATATTTCTGTACTGCAGTTGGTGTTTCCTAAACTAATAGACTAGAAGTGGGGAGAATTCTATGCACAAGATCCTGACACATTTAGAAGAGTTCAGAGAACTACAAAGCATCTTTTTTTCAAATATTTTYGAGTGGGTGCTATAGCTATCGGGGCAGTGGGTTATTCTAACTCACTAAACTTTCATTTGGCTGCTGATTTTTAAAGTTTTTTCAAAATCAATCAGTGGAAAATAACAGCAATTGGTTTTCATGATTCAAACTAACGTTTTAAAGAAATGAACTAGATAAACAAAATGTTACTGTTATATTTTAATGTGAATATTTTATCTGTGTCAGTCCAGTGAAGCATGAAGGCTCTTATGGGGAAATCCAGAAACTACTATATGGAAACTTGGTTGGGAATTAAATTGGGAAATCGCCATTTGCTGGAGACTGAGTGACTAGTGTTTTTGTGAATGATAAATTAATCCRAAATCTCAATTAATTGCTAGTGTCAACCAGTTCCATTAAAAGCTTTATATGTGCCTCAGCAGTTTCAGGACAAATAAGATACGTATACTAAACACATGACAAATCTGTCATATGCCATGAAATGCTTTAGGTTTTATCACTGGCCAAAATTRCTTGTTTTCCTTTGTCTAGCACTTCAGAATCCCGAAGTGGTGGCTCTTCGGGGTGGTTTAAGTACCATCTTGAAAAATGTAATTGATTGTCAGCTAAGCCGGATAAATGAGGCTCTGATAACTACAGTTTTGCACCTCATTAATCATCCAAAGACCCGACAGTATGTGCGAGCAGATGTAGAATTGGAGGTGAGTGCAGCTTTATTTTAGTGACAGAAATTAAACATTGTATTACACATTRAAAGATTTCATTTTTGTCTCAGGTTTCACCCTCTGTATTAGTGCAGTGTCCAAAAAATAATACTATAGGCTAGCAGCCTGAGATTGATAAAGCAGGGTGGGACTGAGGAAGGGACAACTGTGTTTTCATGTGAAAATAACACGTCTTTCTTTTCTTTAGCGAATTTTAGCCCCTTACACAGATTTTCACTACAGGCATAATCCAGATACAGCAGAAGGACAACTCAAGTAAGTGTTAGTGCTGCTACTTTGCAATCAGTTACGCTCATAGTATTGGAATTAAGCTGTACTTTCCAAATACCAAATTTCTTAAAGTTCTGTAGTTGAATATAGTGGGGCAGAATGCAGCTTCCTAAAATGGAATTAAGTAAGCATTTAATATTGAAAAGGGCTTGTTTTGCCTAGAGAGGAGTCTTGGGGGACACCTCCTGCTGAATAGCAGCCTTTTTAATACCTATGACAATGCTTTCAAGATGATGTGGCCAGGGCCCTTCATGGTGGTGTAAGGTGGGAGGACAAGAAGCAACAGAGACAATATGAAGCAAAAAATAYTTCCACTTGATATAAGGGTAGGGGGGAATGATTTTATGTGAGGCTGGTCAAGAGTTAGAATAGGTTGTCCAGAGAAATCCTGTGGCCTTCATTCTTTGGAGTTCCTAACACCTAACGGGATAAAGCCTTCAGTATTTTGCAGGTATTCCAAGCTGAATTACAGAAGCTTGTATACCTCCCAAAGTTCTGTATGCTGTARAAAAGCATGTGAATTACTTCATTTCCTGAGTTCTTGCAGAGGGGTTGAACTAGGCAACCTTTAAAGGCACCTTCCAGCCCAAACTGTTCTATTCTGTAATCTGCCTAGTGTGATAACTGGTAACTTTTTGTGCAGGTATTTGGAATAGAGAGATTTCCTGACATGGCTTCCAACTTGAATTATTCAGGATTTTTTAATTATCAAATGGGATTAGATACATAGGTATGAGAAACTGAATAAGGTCCAAGCCTTTACATCYCTGCTGTAGACCTAGTGTCAGTGGAGGTGCAGAGTGATTCATCTGACACCAGTAGGTGTTTGCTGCKTGATATTAGCCTCCTGTGGAAATATCCCTAGAAGAGGAAAAGAAAGTAATAATACTTGAAAAATCTAAACTTTTTTTTCTGTGTATATAAATAGTGTAAATTCATAGGCACACATATATGCATTCATAAAATATTTCTCCTACTCTGAATTTTATCCCCCATCTAAAATCTCAGTTAATTGCCTTTTACTTGCTGTGGTAGCACTGTTTATTTTATAGTATTACCTGCATTGTGATAYTTGTTGTTTTAATGGCAGAGAGGACAGAGAAGCACGATTCCTAGCTAGTAAAATGGGAATAGTGGCAGCATTTCGATCATGGGCAGGTAAGATTTTGTTTRTTTGTTTGATTGAATTTGGATATTGGATGACTGGAAGTGTGATTTTACTTTCTAGTATAAATAACACAGAATCTGTCTCATTTGACATGTCTAGTTTCTATCAATACCTTCCTACAGTGCTATTTAATATGTTTTGATATGGTAAAATTGGAGGAYGCATATATTATTTTCTTAGACAGCTGAAAAGGCACAGCTTTTCCCCTCCCTGTGTAAAATGCCTTGTAAATTACATCTTGRTGGTCATTCTTGGAATCTAATGGGTGAAAGAATGTTTAAAATAACATCATATCACAGGAATTTGCCTTTGAGATAGTTCTGCCACCATAAATGAGATCTTTTTGTCTTTGTTAAGAGATATTGGCAAATAGTTTCATTAGCACCTGTTTTCACCAGCTGTYATAGCTGAAGAGAAATTGCAAGTGGAAATAGTTTGCAGTTTTTCATATAGAAGGCATTCATAAATCAAAAAAGTAGTTTCTTTCATTTTATTAAAGCCTTTCTCTACATTATTACAATATGTAAGATGAAGGTACTGCCTCAGGGATTTAGTCAAGACATTGTCTTGCAAATTTAAATCAGTTGATAKAAACATTTACCAAAATTTTGAGTGGGATTTTCCCAGGCTATACTTAGGCTGTTCTGTGATASTACTTTTGTTATTTTTTTAAGTTCTGAAAATGATTGCTACACTTAATTTTAATATCCAGGTATCCTTCAAGTTTCTTGTGTGTTTTCACATGCTTGGAGAGGAAGCATGTGAAAATTTGAAATTTCCAGAAAACAGTTTCTGATATATGTGTTACTGCATCTTCCTATACTGAGGCACTTAGATCTAACAGCTACTAGAATGCACCAGAGACTAAAAGGAAATTAATAATTTGTTAAGTTAAGGTACAGCTTCTTACTGAAATTCCTCACAGTTCTGGTAATATGATGCAAACCTCTCAGGCTTAAGAGTTACTCTTTATAGGCAATTTTGTCTTTTTGTCATTTGTTCCATGCCTATGTTGTTTTCACAGATAACTTTCAAGTTCTGTTCACAGTAGGAAGGACAAAAGYAACAATATTTTGTAATGATGGTATAAAATCTGTGATTAGGAAGTTTTGTTAAATATTACTGCAAAAGAGATATTATAAAGGTGAAAATGTTTATGATTAGTAATTTTTTTTCATGTATGCTTGTTTTCAAACTGGAAAACTAATTTAACCATGTTGTCCTTTCTTTTGTTGATGAGGGAATGTTATTATACATTTTGAATGTTTTCTAGGTATTATCAGCCTGTGCAAACCTGGAAATTCCGGGATTCAGTCTCTTATTGGGGTACTCTGTATACCAAATATGGAAATACGGGTAGGTGGAAAATATTTAATACTGATGTAGGAATAACACTTGGATATTGGATGATATTTTAATTAAGTCATTCTTTTTAGTTGTTAAAAAGTTTAAAAAAAATGTTGTTAAAAAGTTGTTAGACTCCAGTTATGAGACAGCAGACCTTGAATTTATTTAACCCCCAAGTTCAAGTCTGTAATTTTGTTATAAAATTCCTATGAAACTGGGAAGCATATCACGTATGTGTGACAAAATGGAGATGAGAAAAGTACATAAATTAATTTTTACTTTGTTCACAAATCAAAGCAAGCTTACAGCAGCTGCAGTTATAAGTTTAAAGCATAATAATCAGAGTTGAATTCCAGATAAATAAAAACATTTCTTCACAAATTAAACTTACTGAATAAAAGTTGATAATGCYGATGTAACTGTTCTAAAAATCTGCAAGTCAAGTAGCCTGAACATCTGCAGAGTTCATAATGGCAATAAGGGACAGTTCAAAAGTAAAAAAGCCCAGTCCTTTCTTTTYTTCTCCACTTACTTCAGTTTGTGAAAAAAACACTGCAACAAATGCACCAGTTTTAGCACTCTAGAAATTTCAGGTTCAGTATTAATAGTGAAAAAGTACAATTTTTTTGTAAATTTGTAAAATTCCTGTTGTTTTGATTTTTCTTTGGTAGCGAGGTCTGCTTGAAGTTCTCTATGATATATTTCGCCTTCCTCTTCCTGTTATTGCAGAAGAATTTATTGAGGCACTTCTCAGCGTAGGTAAGTATTTAAAGCAGTTCACATAAGAGGTTTATCTGTTAAGCTTCTATATATTGTGAATGGCCTTGGTATTAACTGTTCTATCACTGAATTCACTGGGTCATGTTTAAGATGTTTTATCACCTCTTCAATCTTGTACGTTTGATAAAAGGTCAGCAGTGGAGCATAGTTAGGCATTAACACAATAGACTATAAAGTCATCACTACAAATTAGACTTCTTTGTACTGCTAGAAGAATTCAGAATTGTAGATATGTTAGTGAACACTACAGAAAAGTTATTACTCAGTCTTTTTTATATGTTATCTGTTAGCTGTCCCCATTGTCTGTAGACTGCATGCTTTTTCATATCTTTAAATTTAACCAGGTTAGTATTTTACCTTTAGAATTACTTCTTTGTAAAGCCAAGCGTATTCTCTGATTTGTTTAATTCATAAGTGAATTAAGCATTCTTTGTTGCAAAAGTGCTTCTTCTGTATATGGACACACCTTGCAAAATTTCAGGTGCTAATGGTATTTTCTGTTGAATTGAAAATGTCACTGTTTTTGTTGACACTTAGATACGATCTTTGTCCTAGCTTTCAAGGTACCCTTGCTTTGTTCGGGTGCGGATTAGATGACATGTTGGAGATCCCCTCTGACAACATTTTCTGTAATTTGAAACCAGCTGAATTAATATTTGGTGGCATTATTTACCTACTGACAGCCATTAAAATGATATTGTGAAAGCAAATATTATAATTAGCATTGTCCATATTTTCTTGTTTTAGATCCAGGCAGGTTTCAAGACTGCTGGAGACTTTCTGATGGCTTTGTAGCTGCTGAGGCTAAAACTGTATTACCCCATCGAGCCAGGTCAAGGTGAGGATTTAATGCACTAGGTCTAAACCCCTTTTCTTGTTTGTTTTGTGGCAGTGTGGACAAAATATTTTTTGTTTTCTTACAGGAACAATAAGAAATGCACTTTCTAAACTGTCTCCATACTTTTTTTCTCCTTAGGCCTGATCTCATGGACAATTACTTGGCTTTAGTGCTTTCTGCTTTTATTACCAATGGACTTCTAGAGGTAACTAATGTCTTTCAGTTTTAATAGATATTTGCTGCTTTTTTCATACAAGAGTTCAAGTAGGATGTTATACATGAAATGTTGTAATTATTTTTTACTTTTTAAAGGGTCTGGTTGAAGTGATCACAAGTAGCGATGACCATGTATCTGTCAGAGCAACTATCCTTTTGGGAGAACTGTTGCACATGGTAAATAACATTTTTTGTAAATACTTGTAAATAGATACTTGCTATTACAGCATTGAATTTGTATGCCAAGCTTGAAACACATAGTTTTCATCTGAATAGTGGATTAATTTAACATTACATCTACTGTCACTTCATATATTAAATCCAGTATTAATCCATAGGAAGACTGTTTGGMAAGTACTGAAAGTGCTAAGCATAGTGCTCCTAGAATATGTGCAGCTCTGACTCTCACCAGGACACTTTCTTGCCATAGCAGCAGTTGTATTTTTAAGCTGGAATCTTGCAAATGCACCCATCAGGTAACTGTCTTTGGGAAAAAGACCATTGCTAATTTTTGCTTTTTTTAGAATGATGGTCACTAGGCCTCTGACAGTGTGTTTAGCTTTGCACCTCACAGAGTAGGCAGATGAAATTTTTTTTATATTCTGTTTGATGTAGTTTGAGTACTTGTTTTTACTAATTCAGGCAACTCTGTCTTGATGGAAYGCTGCTGCAGGGAGACTTTAGCTTCTTTAGTGAATATTCCACTTCTGTTGACCTAAGATAGCTCTTACAGTAGCACTTCTCTCTTAAACTAATCTAATACTGAGATGATGATACTGTTTTCATAAACATTCGAGTGCTGCCTTTCAGTATTTGCTTTCTGTAATACTATATGCGGTTTTTCTGGTTTTTCAAATATTTTTGAATGAAAGGTACTATTAACTCACATTGGAGTATGCTCTAAAGAATAGATATTTTTTGATTTTCTGAAGAAGTAATCTGTTAATCAGATATGACTACTGTTTATCAAAAAATAAAAGAATACTTGTATTTTTATTTAGTGGTTRGAAATGTAAGTAATTTCTTTATCCATTTTATTCTTAAGTTTCCAAAAATACTTCTGGAACTGCCAATGTTTATGAAAAGCACTTAAATGTTTAGTAAATTAGAAAATTATGTTAATTAATCAGGGGGTATTTGTGCAGTTATGTTTTTGTAGAAATCATCACCTTTAATTGGATTTCTGATTTTAGGTTTTTTAGTACTGTTGTGGACATGATGTAAGCACATCTGATGCTGTGCAATTTTTTGCATGTTACAACATAAACAACAATGGAAACAAGATGGATGATAAAATTSTGAAATCTGAAATTGTCTTAAGTTACATTCAAATGTATTTCAGGTTGATTAGTTAGATCACAAATTCAAAATGATGCTCTGACATTAAGCAAAAGGTAATTTGTCATGAATTTCTGAAAGTCTTGTGAAAAGTGATAGATTCTTTAAATGTTGATCCTAAAAGGACAGCTGAAATCATTTTAGTGAGTTACTCTAACTGGTGTGTTGTTTTGGTTTTTTTGTAGGCAAACACAATTCTTCCTCATTCTCAYAGCCACCATTTACACTGCTTACCAACACTGATGAATATGGCAGCATCTTTTGACATCATGAAAGAGAAAAGACTGTAAGAATTCTACATTACATTTAAAAGCATAAAGCTGTGTCACAAAATACCATCTTCTGGGTGTTTTATGCACTTTAAACCTTGTAATCGATGAAGTCAAATAATTTGATAGATTCATATGCCTTTAGTATGTGTATCTTCAYTCTGTGTTCTTAGTCACTTTTCTTTTTAGAACACAAATTGAGTGTTAGGGTTTTTGCATAGGAAATGTAATTGTTAATTACTCTTGCCATTTCTGATCTGTCTTGTGTGATCAGTATTCTCATAAATATATCATAATGTTCAGTTTTGTCTTTCACTGTGTATTTTCTAAACTGCTGCTGTGAAATGATAAATGCTGCTTGTAGAGTGCTTCTTGTAAGAGTAGTGCTCTTCTGCTTTTAAGTTTTGAAGTTTTTGTATATGTCAGTACAAGATTTTGATACCCAACAGCATAGTTTTCACAACAGTTAGTTTTCAAAAAAGGCTTATCTGAAATTTCAGGAGAGGATATGTCACATGGCCAAAGTGGTGGTATGAGAGGAAGGATAAAGAGCGGAAGGGAGACGCTTGTGGATTACCTGCAGTTGTTTTGCTTTTTGACATTTCTGAACACAACTGATAGAGTAGTAAGAATTACCATTTCTGTTGAAARTGATTTTGTAGAAGTGTTACTTTTTATTTGGGGATCTTGGTATTGGTCAACATTCTGCACTTTTTTATAGTCTGAAAAACTGTACTTATGTTACAGATTAAATAATTTAGATAAGTGATCAAATCAAAAGGTATTCGTTTGAAAATAAAAATACTCTCCTATACTATGAGAATTTTTGTTTATGGGTGAGAAAGATAGATTTAACTCCTCATTTTTAGACTTCCTTATTTTCGTTTGCTCAGCAGACGGGGTCTTTTTCTGCTGCTGCTATTTTATAATTAACCTGTTTTGCCTGGTCAGCTGTCATGTAATGTTACTCCCTGTCTTTTCCCAGAAACCTTGTGTTCTGTTGCTGAACTGTTTAGATATAAGAGCAGGAAGTGCGCTGTTGATACTTCTGCCACCCTCGGGGTGGGGAGGTGACAATGTATGAGAGACACTTTGTTACTGTTGAAGCTAGAGTCCTCAACTMTAAGCTTTGCTGCAGCATGTTGATCTATTGTGACTTCTTACAGTGGAAAAACATTTTAAACGTTACAGTATCTTCTCTGAATTATGACAGACTACCGGTTGCAAAGTAGAAGAAAAGATATCAGAAAGGATAATACTTCAGTGCTAGAAACTCTAAAGATAATTTTCTGTATAATGTCAATATGAGACTGTGTCTTGTGGATGTATGAAAATGTATCTCAAGAAAATAATTTTTATTTGCTTTAGAATTGTTTGTCATGTCTTTCTTGAGCTGTTTACTCAGGAGACAGAGATGCTCTTTGTTTCAATAAAAGTTGCCAAATACAAATTATATTTATTTTKTCTATTAGGCGAGCAAGTGCAGCACTCAACTGCTTAAAACGTTTTCACGAGATGAAGAAAAGAGGCCCTAAACCTTACAGCCTCCATTTGGATCATATTATTCAGAAAGCCATCTCAACACACCAAAAAAGAGATCAGTACCGTGTGCAGAAAGATATCTTTATTTTAAAGGTATTACCATTATTTATTTCTTAAACTTTAAGTTGATATTGTATTTTGGAGATGTGGATYCTGCCTTCAGGCTTGACTCATGTAATTCAGAATCATTTGTATAATTCTTTGTAGTGTTTTTCTAATATAATCTGTCTTGCAGGTACTTTTGGATACTAAATTGCATTTCTAGAAATTGAGGAATGAAATTCCAGTCATTATTAATGCTTCTTGCAACCAACTGTGATCTCTTAGTTTTAGATTCTTAATGCAGTACTGTAACCATACAATTGAGCTTCAAATGTACATTATTGTGAAACAAAGCCCTTTCAACGATTATTACATGAATTGTCAGTGTATCATATGGCAAGACTGAAAAAGATGATGCAGGGAAACCTATTGTAGTTTTTCATGTCTGTATTCCAGGATACAGAAGAAGCACTCATCATGAATCTTCGAGACAGCCAAGTTCTCAATCACAAAGAGAACCTTGACTGGAATTGGAATCTAATAGGGACCATACTGAAGGTGAGTTTACAAAGGCCAGAATAATACGTTGGGGAAATTAGAAGYCTAAGTCTGTTTCACATGTGAGCTTTGACTTTCTAATATTAACTCCACAGTGTATCTAATAATTTGKTTTATATCAGGAAATTAGAATCTCCTGGGTTTATTCAGTGCTGATGCAGTTTCTTTGTATACAACCCTTAAACTCTATTCAAAAACACCTTACTGTTAAATTCACAATATTCCTAAGAAGCACATATTAAATGTTATATGTTTTTATTTGTATAGAAATAATCTTTACAGAAATACGTGTATTGTCTTTAAAACTAATACTGTAGGTTGCAGAGGGATACTGCTGTGTTCAAATTCATAGCAGRTTTTTTTTAAACAATGTGAGCTGAAGGTTTAAGGAAGAGATGGGTTCTGGTTCAAACATCACATGCTTAGACTGAGCCACATATGARAGCTTCATTGAATGTTTTGAACTAGTGCAAATACTTCTGTAGCATTGATTTCATTACAGAACTAACTTATTTTTACAACACAAAGGAAATACCAAATGGAGTGAGGGGCATTGTTTTAAATGTATTTAAATATGTAAATATATTTCATGCACAGGTTTTAAAATACTGCCTCTTTTTGTAAGCAGAAAATTTACTTTGTTCGACTAAGAAAACTTTCTGAGTGAGTAGTTAGTATAGTCTTCAAACCAAAATAGCTCCAAAATGCCATTCTGTGCATTAAAGCCATCCCTCAGTTGAGTAGCATTTTCTTACTGTCTTCTTTACAGTGTTTTTACAAAGGTGGTGAAAGTACAAAAGAGAATTAATGGTGACAGTCATAATCAAGACTATGTTGTTTTTTTGAAAAAAAAGAAAAGAAACTAAATATTTCTGTGCCTTTTTTTCAGGGACCGATAAAGTTGAAAGAGCAAGAATCTGTCTGGTATAAAGACCTGAATATGTATATGACAGTAGCTTTGCTCCACCAGATTTCACTGTTTACAGACTTTTTTATTGCAATTAAGAGATTTACTGGGTTGCTAGATAGTGTTATTAGTCATAGATACTTCTACTTTTGAATTAGTATCAAAGATATTAACAGAAAATGGTTTTTAAGAATCACACTGTTAATTAGTCTGTAAAGTACTTTCAATGGAAGCCTTATGATCGTTAATGTGTTCTGGGTTTTATTAAACTGAAATTTATGTCAGCCAGTTTCTCTGCCATTTCAGACTTCCCCAGCAATGTATTTTCTAGTGTCCTGTCAAAGAATTGCTAATGTTTGAAAACTGGGKACTTCTTTCTGAATGAGAAGCGTGTGTGTTTTCTGGCTTACTTCTAACCGTTTCTGTTCCTGTTAAATTGCATAACCCCAGCAAGAAGTGAGAGGATGTTACCAGAGTGGTCCTCTAAGAGCAGGATACAGATTCCAGTGTCTGAAATTTGTTTTCTCCTGTGGCTACTCACCTCCCCTTTGTCTGTTGCAGCCTTGTGTCTGTGGAGCATCAGCTCCCTAACCARCTCATTGTGTGTATCTCAGGTGGTCCCTGACAGCAGCAAAAATGTCAGCCTCATCTGTGGCTGGCCCTGTTACTAGTGCAGTCAGTTTGACTAATCATTAACTAGTGCACTGTGTCTTAATACTGGAATACCAATTGGAAATGTAGATCTGTGTCACACAGATAGGAAAGAAGAATGTTTGATGCACTTTTTTCCATTCCTGACAAAATACTCGCTAATAGGTGCAGAAAGAAATCTGGAACTATAGAGACAACAGATGACTGTAAAAACAGGGGGGAAAGTAATGGGAAGAAAGAATAGGTCCTGAAGAGAGTGTTATTTTGCATGTGGCCCTTAATATATCTAACAAAGTATGAASAGGAGAGTTTAAATACCACTTTAATAAACAGCATTTAAGTGCTCTGTAGCAGRATAATGATCATTTTTAAACCAAATCTGATCAATATTCAAAATGGCAATTAAAAATTATTTTCCTCTTATGCATATCAGATTTTTTTGTTATTTGCAGAAAAGAAACTAGGCAATTTTTTTTATTTTTCATCAGTTTCTTATCATTTTTTGTTTTCATGAGAATTGTGGCCTTGTATATGTAGCATGTGACCAATGTTGCCTGTCCTTCTCTAGAAACAAATGGAACAGTTCTTGAAGCAGGAAACRTGGGCTTTTCAGTAAAATAAGGGGTTTTTTAAAGATGTCACATTAGGTACAAAAAACTTTCTAATTATTATGTAAATACAACTGATAGAAATAGGTGAATTTTAGTTACTAATCAAGGATTGATGTGCAAGGTCCATATAATGCCCTATTTGCTGTTTTTTCTAGTGGCCAAATATAAATCTAAGGAATTACAAGGATGAACAGTTGCACAGGTATGTAAAAATTATGTTGACTTTCTTTRAAGAAGGAAACTTGGAAAAACTAGTTTTTACTGTTGCAATAAAATATTTCCTGGATGTACTATATTTCTAAAACTTAATCTGTTAATAAGCAGTTAAAGTGTAAACTTGAATAGTGCTGTTGTGATATTCACTTAAAATAAATACGTGATTAACCTTCTTTTCTATGCACAGATACTTTATATATTTAGTTCCTTACGAATCATATMACTTTTGCAAATGCTCAGTTTAATTTTAACTCTGAGAAGTGTTACTAGTTGATATTTCAAACAGTAGTGTTTTATGTCAGAACTTGGCACATTTTGACAGAATTATGTCTCCAGTTGTACAGTTTTATAACTACAGCTTTCATCAAAAACCAAGAGAAAATTACTTGTAGTTGCTCTCAATGGCAAGAGAAGCATGTGTAATTTGGAAAAACAAACAAAAAACCCTAGTACAGCTTTGGTTCTTTTCATGTCTGTTGGTATTACAGCTTTCATGCTGGTGTGGTCATAGTGTTACCAGTAATTTATTGGATGTTCCTTTCAACACATGTCTCAGAAATAGATTAAATTATTTGCTGGATTTGTAGGCATGAAAAGCTACTTCTGCATGAACTGGGGAAAACCATAAAGATAGAATAAAGGCTCCTGTGTCTCTGCTTTAAATTTTTACCTAGAAGGAGTTAGGGTACTTTTGTGAAGCATTCACAGCATAAGCAGTGGTCCCATTGTCACCGTAGCCACAATTTAATTTTGTGTTTATGTTTTTCCTGGGTTTTCCTGAAACACTAATTGCCAATCTGTACTTCAGGGTAAAGGATTGTTTTCCAAATCTGGTGGCTTATAACATTKCATCTCTAAGGCAGCGTGTGCAGTCCTGACAGTGACACCACCACACACACCTCAATGTACCAATGTGGGAGATGTTCGCTGTTCTATGGTTTTATTCCGCCCTCAAGCATTATTCAGTGCCTAAATAATTTAATTCCAAATAAATTGTGAAAATCTATAATTGAATTAATGTGGAGCTTCATTGATCCTTTTTGTAGAATTGGGAGCTTAATGGCTTTAAAATGCTGTTGCTGCTGCTCCTCTCTCGTTTCACTGCTGATGATAAAAAAATTTCAGTCCCTTTGKTTTTTGAGTGTAAATTACATTTATTTGTCCTTCTGTAAGTTGATTTGTTGTTTACTGTTAGTGTGGTGATTTTAAAGCTGTTAAAGTGAAATTCCAGATATTTTTATATAGCTTTCTTCATTTCATAGAGATACAGTTAATGTGTGTATACACATAGGATTGTAGAATCTTAAGATCTTAAAGATGATTGAGACCAACTGTTCACTACTAAAGCAAATCTCCAAGTGCTGTGTCTGTATGTTCTTTAAATCCCCGAAGGGATGGTGACTCCAGAACTTCCCCAGGGAGTTCAAATGCCTGACCACTCTTTTAGTCCAAAAATTTGTCCTAGTATTCATCTAAACTTCCTTTGGGGCAACTTGAGGTCTTTCTCTCTCATTCTGTCACTTGTCACCTGAAAGAGGAGACCACCCYCACCTGKCTACAACCTCCTCTCACAGAGTTGGAAAGAGCAATAAGGTCTTCCTTGAGCCATGTTCTCTCCAGGCTGAACAGGCCAGCTCCCTCAGCTGCTCCTCATCAGACATGTTCTCGACCCTTCCCCAGTTCTGTCGATCTTCTCTGGGCATGCTCCAGCACCTCAATGGCCCTTCCCCACTGATATACATACATACACAATTCAATATACACACAGATGCATACGTATATAAATTTGTATGTCAATATTTATTTATTGATAGTAACCCAAAATAAAATACATTTGATTTGACAAAACTAAATTAGGCCTCCTTTATATTTGGTACTCTGTTAGGAGTTAGGGATGGTGGATTACTCAGACTTTTTCAAATACAAGTGCAGTTCTGTAATTAAGTTTTCTTAATACCTGATGTATCTACCTTCTGATGGAACATTCTGTGTTATTTTAAACACAGATGTGTGCTTATTTCTATTATTTAAAAWCAAACACAAATATGTGTTCATTTTTTGGTGGAGAACCCATGAGGGGATGATCTTTGCTTTACGCTTATTCCTGTGGTGCAAAAYTKGAGCCACATTGCTTATTGTAATTTTAAAAAGTCTGAGACTGTGTTTGCAATCACTGTATTATGCCTCTGAAATGGTTAAGTGAGGTGATTGGAAATACTGTTGATGAATAAATGAGAGTTTTTCCTGTCAGAATATGAAAATGTGTTTTTAACAGAAGTAATAGCTATTAGMGTTGAAGAAAATTCTGGTCACAGGATTCTTTCTTAAGGACTWTGTTAGTCCAGATAATACAATCTTTGAAATTTGCCACAGGATAAATTAGCAGAATAAATTATGACAATGAGAAGAATGCTATGGCATCTGAGAGCATTGAAGTTTTAATTCCTTTGCTTATATTAAGACATGGTATAGAAAACCCTTTATAACACAGCAGCATCTCTGAAATTGTGTCTGGATAGACTCACTGCTGTTATCTTCTACTCTTTTGAGAAAGAAATTTTAAAAACTTACTGCTAAGAAAACAATACAAGTATAACACATTTTTTCCACTAGCATCATTTAGTGTTGTGAGACTGTCCTTGTCATACTGAAAACTASCAATTCTATTTTACTTTTTGTAGGTTTGTAAGAAGATTGCTGTATTTTTACAAGCCTAGCAGTAAACTCTATGCTAACCTGGATCTGGACTATGCTAAGGCAAAGCAGCTCACTGTCGTGGGCTGTCAATTTACTGAATTTCTTCTTGAATCAGAGGAGGTAAGAAATTTTCAGCTACAAGACTGGAATTAGAATGAGTAGTCTTGCTGAATGCCACTTGGGGGAAAAGCCTTAATGTTTGCTAAAGACTTCTGAAATTTTGGGTATTAAATCTAAAAAGATTAGTGTAATTAAGAAATACTATGTGAAATATTGAGGAAGATGACTATGTTTATGTAGAAGTTTTATTAATACAGCTTTGTTAAATGCAGCTTAGAGTTTGGAGGGATTTTTTTATTATTTATGCTGTGTATAATGTTCGTTTTCTAACTTCTTTCTTCTTTTGTGCTAATGACCTTTATGCCTGAGGTTAGAGGAAAATGTCATTGAATAATACTTCTCCCTTTTCCTGGAAAGAAGTAATTAGTCCTAAGATGTCTACATGCTTAGCTCCTTTTATTTGCCTTGAAACCTTTTCTTTAGTCTGAGTTGTTTTCYAGCCTGCATTTCTGTTCTGTGCCTCTCTCTTGTTTGTGCATTCTAAGAAATTGAAAGTTATGAGTTTCAGTAAAGAAAAGAGAAATTTCTGTTACTAACAAATGTTGTTCCTCTTTATTTTCTTAGGACGGACAAGGTTACCTGGAGGAATTGGTTAAAGATATTGTTCTTTGGCTCAACTCTTCATCAGGCATGAAACCTGAACGTAGCCTTCAAAATAATGGGTTACTAAATACCCTTAGCCAGCACTACTTTCTGTTTTTTGGTACTTTATCTTGTCACCCTCATGGAGTGAAAATGCTTGAAAAATGTAATGTGTTTCAATGGTGAGTGGTTTTATTTGGTTTGAATTGTACTTTCAGTGTAATAGTTATGAAAATTTTAAATTGTGCAGGAGGGCAACCATTTGAAAAGCTGAAAACTAAGGTGTTTTTTGGTGTCTTCACAGGTAAAGATCTCCATTTTTTTACTAAGAAAAAGTCTTTTAGTCTGTCATTACTAAACAGATAGAGGTGATTATGGCATAAACAGCTTACTTTTCCTATTCACACCTGTGAGGTAGATATCAGTATCAGGAAGTGTTACAGYGTACTGAAAGATGCAGTGTGGGGAAACAGAAAAATAAACAAAACCCAAAACACCAACCATGAAAAAATGGCAGGTATCATACTATTTGTATGTTAGTGTATGTTGCATTTAAAACTTAAGTCCAATATATTTGAGCGACATCCTGAAGTTCAAATTTTTTTTTCAGGTACAAATAAATTACCTTCCTTTGGGACTAAATTGGCTGGTGACTAGTGCTAGCTTATTAACATATAGTAAAATTTAAGCAAAAATGCAAGTATTTTAATGTAACCTTTTTTTTTATTCTTAATTTTGTTGATTGTTAGAAAGCAAGCTTTTCACTGGCTTCAGAAAACTTGATTTACAATAAAATCTAGACAATTAATAGGACTAACTTTATGGCAGACTTTATATACAATGTTTTATAATGGAGAATTGTTCACAGAGCTTCATGAGCATTAATTTTTATGCTTACAATCGCTAATTAGGCTGACAGAATTTTGACAGAGCAGTTACAAAAGGTGTTGCTTTGGAGTTTTGCCCTTGCAGTTCAGTGCATTATTTCATTCCTATTTGAATTTACAGTTATTGTTATGACTGTATGTATATTCAAAGTTTCTCTATTTCATAAGAGAATGTATTCTGTGTTTATAGTAATAAAAGTATTAAATAGTAGTAATAATTCAAAGTACTTAAGTTTAAATTGTTGATGGTTTGAGTTGGTTCAAGTACTAATTATTTTTATTTCTTCTTCCACGCTTTCCATACCTCCAGTCTTCTTAATCTTTGTTCTTTGAAGAACCAAGATCACTTATTAAAATTGACTGTTTCTAGTCTGGATTATAGCAGAGATGGATTGGCAAGAGTCATCCTTTCCAAAATCCTGACAGCAGCTACTGATGTAAGTTCAGTTCAACTTACATTCCTTTGCTGTTTTTCTCCATAGATTTATTCTCCAAGGTGTATGCCTTTATTTTAAGCTATTACATATGGAAAAAGATACTTGTTTTTGCTTTCAGAGAAATGAAACTCGTRCACATGTGGCTATTGAATTCTTTGTGAACTTCATACTCTGTACTATATTTGTGCTCAAGAAATTAMGTCCTTCAAATGGAGCTTTCACTCACGTAGCATGAGGGTTAACATCTCAATATGTATAAACTAAGTGTAATGTGATTGTTTAGGTCCATATCATCTTAAATCTGTTGTGAAGGCATTGTAATCACGAACAGAAATCTGTATTTCTAGCTGTACGGTGCAGGTTCACCTTCTAGCAGCAGATACTGTTCTGATAAAGATTGAGGTTACTCAGCATGTCAGAACTGAGTAGGTGCCATAGCTAATGGAATGAGGGGTTGGTTYGGAAATAGGCATTGGAATTTGTTCTTCTGAATCAAAGAAGATGAGGTGGGATAAAATATAGACTTACCGTGGTCTTGGGAGAGGAACCTCTTGAACTTTTAAGATAACCTTATTAGACAAGTAAGCACTGATGTCAGRGAGATAGATGACGATAAGTTGAAATATAACAAGAAAAGAATGTTCATTACTTCAARTGAATTTGGTTCTGTCATATGAACAGACAATATGTTGTAGAGTGGATACAAGAGAGAAAAAGTAGGTAGTTGCTTTAAATGTCTCACTGTATTTTGGAAGAGGAGGACATAAATTGAGGATATTTCGTGGAGACTGTCAAAGATACAATGATTSTTATGGGTAAAGAGTGGAGTCTGAAAGTAATGAAGATAGTTGAGGCTGAAGGAATGACTCATTGAAGGAAGATGATGGAGCTCCCTACTGACTGTAATTATTTTTAATTGGCTTCTAAATTCTCTTCAAAAGATATAATAATAAAATTATATGTGATTGGATACCTATGATGACCAATTTACTTGGGATCACAGATTAAATTTTCCCATTTGCTAAGATGGAAATAGCTCCCTAAGAAACTGTAATTTTAATAGACCAGGTGTGTATGATGCTTGCAGCAAAATAAGGTAATTGAAAGGTATTTTTAAAAGTTGTAAAACATTAATTGTATTAGCTATTTTTCTTCCATTCAAGAAAACATTTTCCTTACTTTGCAGAGCTGCAGATTGTATGCAACAAAACATTTACGAGTGTTGTTGAGAGCTAATGTAGAGTTCTTCAGCAACTGGGGGATTGAATTACTGGTGACCCAGTTACATGATAAAAATAAAACTATTTCTTCTGAGGCACTTGATATTCTAGATGAGGCATGTGAAGACAAGGTGAGCATCCTTTCTCTTTTTAACCYGTTTAATATGCTGCTCTGAAGTTCTTCCCCACTCCCTCCCCAGTAGCAAAGTTCAAATAGGTAGGAAGCTATGGATGGCTTCATTTCTTGATTGTCATTGATGGACTTAAAATAGTTAATAGACTCCTTTGGTGATAATTCTGCAGTATTATTGACAAGAAAATATAGATTTATGCTTATATTAAAATATGCATTGTAACTAATTCAGCTATTTTGTTCATTATACCTTTGGTGAAGTAATTTAAATCTAATGACAGAAGGTACCTAAAATTGATAATATTAGGATTAGGTTGGYATTTGATACTTCCTGTTGTGAAAAACTTGCTGCTTCGTTGCAGGCAGATTGATGTAGTTATAGCAGTTTTCAGAATTATATAGTGCTGAAATGCTCTCTATGTGTTCTTAATTATTTTAGGCCAATCTTCATGCCCTTATCCAAATGAAACCAGCTCTTTCTCATCTTGGAGACAAAGGTTTGCTTCTACTCCTAAGGTAAATGTTGAATACAATGCTGGTTGAGTTCATACTTCGGAAACAAATAAGTGTTCTTTTTATTCAAATTCTGTGAGTTGTTAACATTAGAATGTTAACTGTCTGATTTTTTTCACAGGTTTCTGTCCATCCCAAAGGGATTTTCATATCTAAATGAAAGAGGCTATGTAACAAAACAGATGGAAAAGTGGCAAAAGGTAACACTAAGAAGAAAATATATTCTTGATATTTGGAGGAGGAATGGTGTGAATATGAGCATTTAGAATAGAGATTCTTAAAATTAATTGCATGTTAATGTACATGTAAAGCTAACACAAATGCATTTATTGTATCAGTGACATAACRTTTTTGTTGGAAAAGTCTGACAGGGATTTACACTTCCATAGCTTCTCTTTGCATGTATACTTACCAAGACCTTTATATATTTTTGGTGTTTCAGCCAATATTTCAGGAGTCTAGTGTCTTTTCTAAAATAAATTGTTGTGGAATGTCTTTATTTCGGGAAGTGTACATAGAATTGGTACTTTCCAAGATACCTGTTCCATAACTTCTGTGTACATGTGTGTTTTTGACTTACCAAGACCTTTATATAGTTCTGGTATTTCAGCCAATATTTCAGGAGTGTAGTGACTTTCTAAAATAGGTTTTTGTAAAAGGTCTTTATCTCGGGAAGTGTGCAAAGGAATGCTACTTTTCAAGATACCTGTTACCTCTGGTTGTTGCTAATTAAATGTAAAGCTCATGACGATAGAATTGGCTTTTGCTGTTAGGAAGTAARGAGGAACACAAGAACATTAGCAAAAATTAATTATTGTCTTAACTTGGATGAAACTCTTCATATGTTATTTTGGTTTTGTGTTTGATTATAAGAGGTTGGTCTTATTCCAGTTGGCAACTTTTTTAATAGTTTAATAAGTTTTAATTGTCACTTCTCAAGGAGTACTGAAATGCATGATGGTCTACTAAAATTATTCGAGTTCGTCAAATGTGAAGTATTTAATTCTTCCTTTTTTTAACAAATTCCCTGAAATAATTATGAAATCAATGGTTGACTCTGCAAACTCAGTTTATGTATGAAGTGCATTAAYTTTCCTGAGCCCCACCTTAAGATCATAAAAAAATTCAGTCTTTCTTAAGGAACCCTCCTTAATTATTTATTCCTTATAAAGTATTGTGCTATAACTCTATAAACCACTTACTGTACTATGTTAACCTTTGTCTCTCTTCTTACAGGAATATAACTTAAAATACGTTGAATTGATTGAAGAACAACTTAATGAAGCACTTACAACGTACCGCAAACCTGTTGATGGGGATAACTATGTTCGTCGTAGCAACCAAAGGTAAATTTGTGGAAATGGGTCTTGAGACATAAGCTGGTAGGGCTGATCAGGAGAGCTGTAGACTGTAAATGTAAGAGGGAAAGGGATACCAACAGGATTTCAGTTTATGCCAGTCCTGGAGCAGTGCAGTACATCAGCACAGTATGAGAAACAATAAGATAAACTAGACATGTTGCTTAGTTCCCAGRGCTTTAATATAATTTATTTTAGAGCTTTTATATAATTAGTTTTACAGCRTTAATATAATTTGTTTATTAAGACTTGATTGAGTATTGATTGACATGGGATTGAGACCCATGATTGGAGTGCTGGTATGGAGGGCTACATGCTGTTCAGGAGGGATAGGCAAGGCAGATGAATGGGTCAGTCTGTGTAAGGAAGAGGTTTGATTATATAGCCCTTATAGATAGTGGTAATGTGGTTGAGAACCTCTTGGTGAAGATTAGGGGGATAGAAAACAAAGGAAAAGAGGTAGGGGGTGTCTGCTACTGATCACTCAGCCAGGATGTTAGTACTGATGAGTCATTCTGTACACAATTAGGAGAAACTTCCAGATCAGTAGCCCTTGTTTTTGCAGGCTTCTTATGGATCTTCTAGGCTTCAATTGCAAATATCATAGTGCAGTGAAAAACAACCTTGGAAATTCTCAAAGTCTGTAGGAGGTACCTTCTTTTCACAGGTGCTCAGTGAGCTAACTAGGAAAGATGCCCTGCAAGACTTGCTGTTGGTGAATACAGGGCTTGTGAGATGTATGATGGAAGGGGTACTCCAGGCCACAATGGTCATGACATGGTTAAGTTTAAAATTTTCATTGTAATGAGAAAAAGCATAGCAGAGTTACTACCCAAGAGAGCTAAACTGGGATGATACTTTAGCAGAATACGTTTTTGAGGGCCTAGGAGACAAGAAGTGCTGGTCCATCCTTAAGAACCACCTTTCAGAAGCACAGAAGTAGGCAATCCCATGGTGGTGTAAGTCAAGTAAGGAGGGCAGAAGACAGTCTTGGCTGAGCAGGGAACTTCTCATGGGAGCTCAAGAGGAAAAGAAAATAATATTATCTCTGTAAGTAAGGTCACCCTTCACAGGAACACTATAAAGCTGTGACTTGCATAAGCAAGGAGAAGGCACAAAAGGCCAAAGCTCATGCAGGACTGAAGCTGGGCAGTGTTGTGTCATAAAACAAGAAAGAGGAGATCTGAAGAAAACACCAGATCAACACTTGCTGAAGATGGTCACCTGACTTACAGGGATGAAGGAAAAACAGAGACGAAACAAAATTTAGTGGGTTTTTTTTGCTTTATTCTTCAAYAGTATTGATGGACCTTGGCCTGACCAGTTCCCTGAGGCAGAGGTCCACAAATGTGGAAACTGTGACTTGCCATTTGTGAACACTAAAATAGTGAGGGACTGTCTGTATCAACTGAATGTTCACAAGGTCTTGGGGCATGATGGGATTTCTTCCAGAGTACTGAGGGAGCGATCAGATGTTGTATYAGGACCCATGCTCTATCTTCTACTAAAAGTCTTGTGAGTCTAGGGAAGCCCCTGCTGACTGGAAGTTAGCCAGGTTATTCCAATTTGAAAGAACTATGTAAAGGAAGACCCAGAAAATTACAGACCTATTAGTCTAACCTCAATTCCTGGAAAAATTACAGTGACAATTATGCTGGGTATTGTTGGAAGGCATTTACAAAACAATGCAGTCATCAGGCACAATTAGCAAAGWGAAAGTTTTGTTTAAGTGATTTTTTTTACCCTTCTATGATAAGATCCCCCATCTGGTTGGTGAAGGGAAGAGAGTAGATGTTGGTTTCCTGGGTCTTSGCAAGATTTTTGATTGTGTTCCTTCACAGCATCCTTCTGGATGAGTTATCCAGCTGTGGGGTGAGCAGGTCCAAGGTGTGGTGGGTGAGGAACTGGCTGGGAGATTGAGCCCAAAGGGTTGCAGTGAATGGGGCAACCTCTSTCTGGAGCTTGGTCGCACCAGTGATGTTCCTCAGGCTCCATTCCAAGGCCAGTTCTGTATCAACAATCTGGGTGCTGGRGGTGAATGCACCAGTAACAAGTTTGCTGGTGATCCAGACTGGATGGTGCTGTGGATTCTATAAGGACAAGAGACCTAGCAGAGGGATCTAGATCAACTGGAGCACTGAGCAGTGATTAATGGGGTCAAATTTATCAAGTCCAAATACTGGATTCTGCACTCGGGATGGAGCAATGCCAGGGATAAAGTGGGAGAGGAGAGGCTGGGCAGCTCAGAGAGGGATGTGGGGCTGGCTGGTGCTGGACTCAGTGTGGGTCAGCAGTGCCCGGACAAACCCCATCCCAGAGCACCGAGCACGGCACAGCGGGTCCAGAGCGAGGATGATCCCACTGGGCCCAGCCTTGGGGTGGCCTCAACATGGGCCCTGCTGGGTTCTGTAGGTGGAAAGGATGGGAAGGTTCCTCAATGCATCCTGAGGTAGGAAACAGAGSTGGAACCTCCTGTGAGGAGCAGCTGAGGACTTTGGGYTTGTCCACTTTGAAGAAAAGGATGCTGGGGRTTGGTCTCACTTCTCTCTGCAGCTTCATGAGGAGGGAAAGGGCACAGAGGTGCTGAGCTGTCCTCCCTGGCATCCAGGGACAGGACACATTGGAATGATTCAGAGTAGAAACAGGGAAGGTTCAGATGGGACACAAGGAAGCATTTCCTTACCACAAGGGTTGTGGGTGGTCACRCAGTGGAACATCCTGGACAGGTGGTCAATGCCCCAAGTCTGTCAGTGTTCAAGAARCATTTGGCCAGTGTCCCTAATAAAAGGCKTTAACTTTTAGTGAGCCCTGAAGTCATCTGACAGTTGGATTAGATGATTGTTGTAGGTTCCTTCCAATCGAAACAGTTCTGTTCCTTTTTAAATTCTTAAGAATTCTCTTTGAAAAAAATCAAGACTAAGTCAGTGTATTACATTGCAATGTAATATATTTTACAGTAAAATATTAGAAGTTTTAGGAAACAGACATAAGTTTTCTCTTTCTACTAGATTACAACGACCACATGTCTACCTGCCAGTTCACCTTTATGGCCAATTGGTGCACCATAAAACTGGCTGCCATTTACTGGAGTCTCAGGTGAGAATAATAATTGTTTATAACTTGAAATAGTTTAAAGATCATTGTAAACCTTCTTAAAAAAAGGTTTTAGAAGAGATGACATTTAAACAGGCATTGCAGAAGATGCTGATTATGAGTCTTTTAAGTTGTAAAGAAAGTCTTCATCACCTAATCTTATGTAAAATTCCTTTCTGACACTGAAACACCAGCAGAATACCTTGCAACATTTTCTTAAAATGACTAGCAAAATCTTAGCTTGGAAAGCAGTTCATAAATAGAAAAAATAAGATTTTGTGGWTTGTGTGTTGACAATTATACATGTTTTTAAGCGTACAAAAATTTGGAGATGAGGGAATAAAATATTTCTAATACTTTGAAAATCTAAGGAAACAAACACTAAGCCATACTTGCTTAAATTCACTTAGTGTGGGTTTGTAAAATGATTTAATAAATTGATTATGCTCTTTGAAAAGTTCAGGAGAAAATGTATATATTGAGTTTGATTATCATCTTTATAAAATCTGAAATAACTTCATGTAATTAGTGATTTCATTAAAATTTTCTTCTTGCAATATTGCTGATGTTAATTTGTAGTTATTCCAGAATTAGCACTGTTCTTCCTAGGATGCATGATTTAAATTAGTGCTTTAACTTTTRCTAAAAACACAAGAGAACCTGTTTAACTGAAGTCTTCTTTTCATTTTCAACTTGGTGTTTTCTTGTTATGTTTTTCTCCTTCAGAGTATTGTTACAGATCTAAGTTACACTGTTCGTTCCCCAATGCTGGATAAGTGGGAAGGAATTAAGCAGCTGAAAGCAGCCCTTTGGGCCTTGGTTAGTAATAGATTTACGAATTTTTGCAGTTGTTTAGTTCTGTTATAACTGTTGATTCTTAAATAACTAAGCAAAATGCTTTAAAAATAAGAAATTTGGGGGGTGTCAAAGAATGTGGGATTTTTTTCAAGTTGATATTCTATTCCATTACTATGATTCAGTTGAAAATGGTTCACTGCACCTGTTTTCTTCTGAGGTTTTTAAAAATCACTTTGCCCTTTCTTTTTTAAAAAACAAGAATAACACATTGCCGAATTATTATTAGTATAGAACTGGTAGTTACTRGTTAAAACTTAGCATGGTGAGAGTTTAATATATTTACTGTGGTAGTCCCTTATGTTTCTGCAAGGAAGTTGGCTGCCAGTGTTGCTGCATGTGGTCATGACACTGTGGTACCTGGGACAGGTGAAAACCTAGTTCTGGTGTGTATCCAAGCTACACTCCTAAATGTGCTTTGCCACCTCAACTGCTTCCCCAAAGTTGTCTTCCCCAAAGTTAATTTTGGAACATTTTTCTAAGCTGACTATTACTGGAAGATACTGTAGGTATGTAGCAAGGTACCTATGTGAGAGGAATGTAAAATGAATAAACCTTGCCTGCAGCAAGATCATGCTGCAGGCTACAGTAGAACTGGTAAAGTGAGGAATACATAGTAGTGCTAACTTTGAGCGGATTTAGGTATTACACATAGTGTCCTGAGTTTTTTGTGTCAGCACAACTAGGAAATGCCAGAAAGGGTGCTCAGATATTTTAGTTGAGATGATGTGGCTTGAAACTCTACTACTGACAAACAAAATTGTCAAAACTTTACATTGATAATGTTGCAGATCACATCAAGATCAAAACTTACTTGACAAATTTCATTTTAGGGCAATATCGGATCATCAAATTGGGGTCTTAACTTGCTTCAAGAGGAGAATGTAATTCCTGACATAATGGCGCTTGCTCAGCATTGTGAGGTTCTGTCTGTTAGAGGGTATGTGTACCTTTGTGTATTTTATGCATAAAATTTTCAGATGGTAGATGCCATCAGTTTTCAAATAKCTTTACCTGATTTATATGAATAAAGATTTGTACTTTATTGGAAACCAGTTATTAAAGTCACTGATGATTGGCTATCAATCTTGGTGCTAAGGGACTGGAGAACTGTGTAGGAAGTTTGTCAGAACATGCAGTAAACAAATGAAACGTTAGRAAAAAAATAGATACTGCTTTTCTCCATATACTTTCTGCTTATATCTCAGTGAGAATAAATTTATTATGCCWTCATTTTTATTCGATATATTTTTTTAAATATTTAGAAGCTTAAATAGTTAGTATTTTGTCTAATAWTGCTACTACATTGACGTTTGGCCTCTTTTTCAAAAGGTACTTTTCTACTTTAAATCAGGTTCTTGAAATAATTACTTTTTATTTTTGAATAGTGTATTGTTTTACGGATATTTTAATGCATTTCTTAAGCTTRCATTGATTTACAGATAGAAATTAACAATGTACTGCTTGTCAGTTTTCTGGAGTTTCTGCTGAACTGTTTTGAAACYGTTTTCTTTCAAAAGTGAAATAAGTTTAATTAAATTTGGTGCTCTYATTGTTGCTCTTTTTTCTATATATACATTAAATACAGAACCTGTGTCTACGTGCTCGGTCTAATAGCCAAAACTAAACAAGGATGTGACATTTTGAAGCATCACAACTGGGATGCAGTGAGACACAGTCGTAGACAGCCTTGGCCAGTGGTCCCTGATGACATGGAGCAGCTCTGCAATGAACTTTCTTCTATACCCAGCACTCTTAGCTTGAACTCTGAGTCTACCAGTTCTAGGCACAACAGTGAAAGCGAATCTGCTCCATCAAGTAAGTAACTAAACAAGCATACAGGAGAAAAACAAGCAAGCAAACAAAAAAAGCCCACAAAGAGCCCAACCCCACACAAAGCAGCATTTTGTTCTTGCCAACCTTTTGGCCGTATGAGTTTCAGAAAAATAAAACGGTGTAGAGGTGGTATTGCAATAAAAGAGTATGAGCAAGAGGACAGTTTATATGCATTCAGAGAGATGCAGGCAAGTGAGAGGGAGTAAAACAGTTTTTAGCTTCACATTCGGTGTAGAAGAAAAGATTTTCACATGAGGAAAAGTTACTCATTTTTGCATCAAGTCATGGCAGTTTGCTGTAAAATGCTGTGGAAACCTTCATGCTTAGGTATAAGGATACCCTTGCTTGCCCTCAAAGGAATATTCTAGAAAATAAATGTATTCTCTGGGTGTACATATGCACCCAAAATATTGCTGTATTTAAATTATTGTGTATTTCAAGTACCTAATGCATTTTATTTTTGCTATAGATACTTGGAATTTAAATCAAGAAATACACCATATCTAGCTGTCATTGAAGGAGTGCTTTGGTTGTAATTCTAGTAGCTGGATGTTTGCATTGAAATAAGATGGTGTGGCTTTTCTTTTGAAGTAATGAGGCTTTCAGCTCAGTTACTCCTCAAGATCTATGGAAAATAAAGAAGGCGAATTAAAGTTGCTGTAATTTGCATAGACCCCCCCTTTGGCTTCTGTAGGATGGCTTCCTATTTTGCAACATAGTTTGTAGACTTTGAAGAAAYGCCCATTTTTAGTAATGTAGTGTCTCATATGATTTCAGGTATGTTCATCATGGAGGATGACCGTTTTGGTAGTACTTCCACCAGTACTTTCTTCCTAGATATTACTGAAGATGCAGAACAAATATTTTATGACAGACCTGGACCTTCAAAGGATAAAGACCGTAGTCCCTTTCCTTTTTTTTCTTCCAGTAGACTTGTGAAAAATCGCATTCTAAACTCTCTTACTCTACCCAATAAAAAACACAGAAGTAGCAGTGATCCRAAAGGAGGAAAGCTGACATCGTCTGACAGTAAATCAGGCCTGAGGAGAAATCGTACAGTAACAGAACCTAGTGGTAGCATAGACTTCCCTGCTGGGGAAGAATTGAACCCTGTTTTCCGAGTTCCAAAAATCCAGACTTTACGATTAGAAACTTCTTTTGTTGGAAGCAAGCATGTGGAAGATGCGGATAGTACCCAGAGTATTGGAGAAAATGATCTGAAGCTGCCAAAAGGTCTTGGAAACGAAATTCATCGGGAAAACACAAGCAAAGAAAGGCTCATAGGAGATGGTACTACACAAACACATTTCAAGAGTCGTAGCTTAAGTTTTAATACAGATACCACAACAAGTGGCATAAGTTCAATGAGCTCTAGCCCTTCAAGGGAGACTGTAGGTGTGGACACTACAAATGTAGACACTGACTGCGGAAGTTTGAGTACTGTGGTGAGCACAAAAACAGTTAAACCAAGTCACTGTTCAACACCACAGTCTAACCATCTGCCTCTCTCAAAATCYAACTCTGTATCCCTAGTTCCACCAGGGTCTTCTCATACCCTTCCCAGAAGAGCCCAGTCTCTTAAAGCTCCTTCCCTTGCTACAATAAAAAGTCTTGCTGACTATAACTTCAGCTACACAAGTTCTCGAGATGCGTTTGGCTATGCTACACTAAAGCGCCTACAACAGCAGAGGATGCATCCCTCTCTGTCTCACTCAGAAGCTCTGGCATCTCCAGCAAAGGATGTGCTGTTTACTGACACTATTACCATGAAGTCTGGCAGCCTGGATTCTCGACTAACCCCAAGCCGGTAAGAAATTACTATGTGCTCATTTCTTACTTCAGTGCAGTAAAAAGAACTTAAGAAGGAAAGGATCTTCCTAATATTTTTTTCTATCTGSACCTAAAAGGGGCAGGTATTGAAAGGTGATTCATAACTTCACTCAAGGTGATATTGGTATTAGGTGAATAATAGAAGGACAATCCACAATTTTCTAAGTACTGTCAGTCAGAGAAGCTCAGCTTTCATAGCTGTGCTCAATCCTTTATAATGTTGTTGATGACAAAGGAAAATATTTCCTTTTATCACATTCGCTCCTTTTTTAACTTTTATAATATAAAAAATGCAATTGCACTGCTAACATTATTAAAGTTGCAAACACACCAAGTTGCCTCTGAAGTCAGAGCTATATTTCAGAAGAGAATTTCCTCGATGTCACTTGGTGAGGTTTTAGGACAGGGACTCCTGCCAATATGCTATATTTGTGTTCACTGTGGCATTGAGGCCAGTGATGTGATACTGGTACTACTGGCAGGAATGTCAGTTTGGCTTCTTATCTACAACGGATCAAAGATTTTACTCTCAGCATTTATTTTTAGATAGCAGTGTCACCGCTTTATTTTTGTATAATATTAGATGTTCTGTAGACTAATTAGATAGTTACATAAGATGTCTAGCTCTTGACATTGACATGTTCCCAGCTGCAATAGTCACTGCTTAATAACCTTCCCATAAAAGCTCTTGTATTAAATTTTTCCTTCACATTATCTTTTAACTAGTGCATTGGATTTTCACATAATGTTGAAATGAAAAGACATTTTTTATCTCTGTTCTTACCTTAACATCATCTCTTAAATGAGGGAAGGGGAAGACATTACCCATACATGAGTCATCTGCTTACTGTTGCAGAGCAGCAAATGCTCGGTCCTTGAGCTACCCTCCTCATATGCAGCTGAGCGTATATAGTGGCTGGTTATTCTTGGCATTTTTGTCCTGATTAAAAGCAACATCCATTTGTTAGTATTTTCACATCATTCTGGGAAGATGCCATGAAAGAATGCYTTTGTTCAAGTAAGGTAGAACTAGACTGAGTATGTTGGTTAAATTAAGGGTGATTTAGTAGTTAACCTGTGCTATCCTGGAAATTGGAAGTGGCATTCCTTGCTGTGTCACTGGAATCCTGTGCTAGTGCAGGCACAAGTGGGTGCCATTTCAGTCGTGGTACAGGTTCTATATGGCTGTAAGTAATGTTTCACCATTCCTTGCAGTTATACCCTTGATGTTTTGAGCAGCCTCGCTGCAGTGGACTTTGATCCTTCATGCCATGTCATACTGACTGTTCCTGGTACTTAGCTGTTCATGGGCTCCTGTGTCAGTGGATAGAGTCAAGGATTTGAGCTGACCTGCTTAACACTGAACTGAAATGACTGGAGTGCTTCTATCTCTGAGAAGGTCAAATAACTGCAGACATACATACTCAAAGA
Organism: Malurus melanocephalus; assembly: GCF_030028575.1. NCBI lineage: Eukaryota > Metazoa > Chordata > Aves > Passeriformes > Maluridae > Malurus > Malurus melanocephalus. The sequence continues at coordinate 1,909,809 of NW_026623273.1, read as the reverse complement.
GATAGTCAGATTGTGTTAGTTACTAATATAATTGATTGGGAAGACTGCAGTGAAACTAGTACATGTTTTTTCTTGCCTGGTTATGCTGTCTTCACRGAAAAGTTATGGTCCTTCTAATATCATATTATGTTTACTAATAAATTCAGAGTATGATTACTATTACAGCTAGAACTGTGCTTAACTGTTTAAATAATAAACTAGAAAGAAAAATTCTGTCCTTTATATGTGCCAAATCAGTTCTTTTCTGTTAGTCTTCAGAAAACTTTTATTTACAGTTCATTGACAATTTCATGTCTTAGTAGCAACTGTCAGCCATAGATTTACTTTTGCGATGTTTTTAGTTGTTTTTTTATTCAGAAGGTTGAAAGCCTTTTTTTTGCTTAAATTATTTTGAGAGGCTTAATTTCCCACCTTTGTCTAAAGACCAGCCAGAAATGTTAATATCCATATCATGGGTCTTGATTGTGGCTCTCACTATCACCCACAGACACTCTYCCATGAAAACTTGTTTATCACTACTAGTGCTAAATCTGTTAGCTTTTCTAGGAAGAGCAGGGAAATACTTCTATCTTTAATTTTATGTTGGGAGTAACTGTAGAATGTTTAATTATTAAGTATTCAATGCAGTTTTTACTTATTGAGTTTTATGATTACACAGTTGTTTTGGTTGGAAAAGRCCTTTGGAAGAATCCAGCTATTAACACAATACTCCCAAATCCTCCTCTAAACCATGTTCTTAAGTGCCCCATCTACACATCTTTTAAATGTCTTCAGAGAGGGTGACTCAATTGCTTCCTTGGGCGGACTGTTTCAATGCGTGAGAAAATTTTTCAGTGAAACAATTTTTCAGTGAAAAAAATTTTCCCAGTATMCAATCTAAATCTCCTCTGGCATAACTTGAGGTCTTTCCCCTCTTTTTTTCAAGTATGGATTGACTTATGTTGTGACTCCACAGCTACTGTCACTAGCATTGGTCAGAATTAGCAACAAGAAAACTATTTATATCCTCTAAGTTGTATTTTGTAGATATCCATTGCAAAATAATTTCTGGACGTTACATGGTCAGACTTTGATAATTTAATTTTATGTCAATATAAATCTTTCTGTAGGGACAAGAGGACTCTTTATTGCCCATCTAAAAGAAAAAAAATTATAGAAAACTGCTTTTAAGGCAGAAAGTCAGAAAATCAAATGTTCACATTACTTTCCATTCTATTTGATTTGCAATAAAAAATCAATGAAGTATATATCCTTTTATTAAGAAGCTTTAAGCCATTGCGTATAGACCATCTACACATCTACATAGACTGATTAGCAGAAAACRTTTTTATGTTTGTTGAGAATGAAAATGACAGATGGCCCAATGTGAAATTTCCACCATCAAGGCTCTGGTCAGGCACTGAGGGCTTGTTCTTCAGCCTTCTCTCTCCTGTGTCTTTCCCATTCTATTTCTTTCTTTGTACTTTGAGCTATTTGTCACAGTCAGCTTTGCTCATTGTGCAGGTTTAAGTTTTTTCTGTTCTTTGTGCATTCATGTTGAGCAAATACTTCCTCTGTGCTTGGGTGACCTAATAGGTATTTCCTTTGGTGTACAGGAGAAAAATAATGTTCCATAGGTGTATCACTGGTAGGCTCAAGGTGTGCCTTTGCAGGGATATGCCTGCTCAGCTCGGAGTTTGTGAACATCTGGGAAATACAGTTTCAGTGCATAGGTGCATTTCAAAATGAGGTAGTTAGGAGTTTAGAAGCCCAAATCTTTACTGACTCTGTCTGGTCTGTAAATAATCAAAACCTACAATGTTCAAGAAAGTACATGGGTTTGCAGTATGGGCAGGAATTCCTGTACCAAGAATTACAAAGAAGAAATTAGTACTCCAGGAACTCCCAATCATGCAAGACAGTATGAGGCAGAAAAAGCAATGAGCCTATAGTTGTAATTTGTCCTGACAAGCTCTAGATCTACAGTGAGAAGATGAGGATGGTCTTTGTACAGTCCTCCTTACTTTTAATGTGCCAGTATGAGTTACTAAAATTGTGATTTATTTGTTTCAATGTTACAGGTTCATGAAAGCTTTAAGTTATGCTTCATTAGATAAAGAAGATTTATTAAGTCCTATTAACCAAAATACACTTCAGCGTTCCTCCTCTGTTCGCTCTATGGTTTCTAACGCTACCTATGGTAGCTCTGATGATTACATTGGCCTTGCTCTCCCAGTGGATATCAACGAAATATTTCAGGTATGTCTGTGTTCACTGATTTGGTTCATTTTTATGCTGAAAGGCAGTCAACTGTCATCTTTTCATCAGGCATAGATTAAATCCAGAGAAATTAGGAAAAATGGATGTGATACTTGAAGGAAATGCATTTTGGAGAACAAGAGTTTGTTTTCTAACTGTTTTTCTAACCTGCTTACACAAAATCACTAGGCTGATTTGTATTGAAGGCAAATAATTGCAAAGACTGTGTTAGAGGAGTGGTAAACAGTGGTGACATAAATGTGCTATCGTTAGATTTTTAGTTGACATCTTGCTTTTATAAATGTGCATAGTCTGCAGACATTAGTTAATACTGCTTTAGCCAGCCATTAATTGATCAGTCACTTATTAGTTATATGCGCAGTCACACAGTTAACTTCCTGCTACCATGAACTCTATTAAATAATAGATTATTTTTGCATATATCATTGTAGTATTAAATTGTATTGTCTTTACTTAACCTCAAAGCTACATATATTTAAGTAAGAACAGATTATTTTCTATGACTCAGCAGTTCCCTTCCTCTTTCTACTTGGTAGAAACACATTCTCATTTAAARACTGATGCATCACAGGGTTTAATACTCTGTTACTTAATTATCAAAACCAGGACGTGGTCTATGTCAAAGGTCAAGAGTGGACTTCCTTATCTTCAGTTTACTTAGTCTTTGCCTTTCAAATCTAGCTAACTTTCTTACTAATGTCAAAAAATAGCTAAACCTAGAACAAAGGAATGCTATATCATATATCTGCTTCTGTTTTTCCTTTGTAAAATGACTACTTTTCCTTCACTGTCTTTATGGCATATTTGTTACCTCATTTCTTCTCTCTCAGATATTTTTGTAGTTGAGATGTATCTCAATTCTACAACCTACTGGCAGCATTTTAGGTGTCCTGGTTGTTTTTGTACTGCATTCCTAAGGCCTCCTGTGGTGTAGAGTGAACATGGACAGATTATGAATAGCTGTGGATCACTAGTTTCCCTACAGCGTGTTACTACTATTTTAATGTTTGCTAACTGTTCATAAGCCTTTGTTAATAAGTGTTCATTTGAAAATGTATGTTTTTCTCATTTGGCTTTTTTTTAGTACTCAGGAGCTCATTCTTAATTTCCTCCCCTAAAGATGTCTTTTTCCTGAAGTAAAAGATAGACATTTTATTTCYTCCTGAAAGCTGTTTTTCTCTTGTGTATGATTATCACCTGTGTTAATTTTAATTTTCATTTGACTATTCCAGGTAAAAGAAACTCCGTATTTCCAGAAGAAAACTACACCTCCATTTGATGAGCATGGGTCTAGGGTCTTTACATCTGATGGAGGAGGTACTGGTTTTATTCTGCTCCTGTTTATTCTGTTGTTTGTTGGTATATTGGGTGGGTTATTCATTTATTTGGTAATTTTTCTGTACAGAAAACATAAATTTTAGCTGATAAGTTTTGAGAACTGTGTTCTGGTATCAGAAAAGCAGGTCATTAATTCCCTGTTTTATTTAATTTGAATTAATGTGTTGCTTCAAAGTTTGGTCCTTCTCTATAAAATGGAGAAAAGTTTGTGTATCTCTGATAATGTTAGCTAATGCTGCTCMAAGGCTGGTAGTGATGCTGTATTAAAGGAAGTAAGAAAATGTAAACTTARAAAAATATGAATCTCACATACTGAACTACTTCCTTCTAATTACACATTAATTTATAGGAACTTGTAATGGYGTTAGAGGCATTTTTCAGAAAGTAAATTTTGTCTTTCTGTGATGTGTCCATGACAWTTGATCAGTGAAGGTGATGGGATGAGAGACATGCAAGTACTGTAAGGCCTGGCTTGCTCTGGAATGCATCTCTTTTTTACTCTACAGAAGTCAGAAATCTGTAGAGTCTTAGTATGTGTCTTTTCAACTGAAAAAAGAAGCCTTGACGCTGGTATTTTTTAATAGTTTATTAGGATAGCTGTTGTCCTTTTTTTTTCCCTCTTATATTAGTAGTATACGTAGAGTTGTTTTTTCTGGAACTGTTTTTCTATAGTTTGCTAAATTTCAGTGTAATGTAATTCTTGTTCAAAATTGTATTTGTTTGTTTTTTCCACCCAGGGAAGAGCATGTCACTAAAGTGTCTTCTGCTTGTCTCTGCATTGCTGAGTCTAGTTTCTTCCTGTCACGGCCACTAAGTTACAGTTTTTTAAATTGTGTTTATATTTGCGTTGCTGCATGTGTAATTTCAGCATCTGGTATATTGTTGCATTAATCTCATTTGACACGATGAAAATTGGTAATGTATTGGTGTTACATGGGTATTAATAATGTTGATATCATGTCAGGATTTACCACTTACTTTCTTACAGTACATGTGTTAGAGGTTGAATTCTGTCCTTGCAATGTTTTGTTATGTGTAAAAAGTTGGGACTAAAACGTGATGTCTCTTTCTCTAACAATCTTGGGAGTTTAACCACTTAAAAAAAAACTTTCTAGGTCTTCACATGCACTCCATCCTCAGCCTTAAAGGCTTGAAARTGAAAATTAATTGAAAGAGTTAATGTTGGTTGCTTGGTTTTTTGGGGGGGATTTTGATAATTCATTTTTATCTACAGGTCTTCCATCAGGTGCGAGTGATGTTGTCAAAAGCCCTTTTCAGATGCTCCGCCAGCAGATCAGTCTCACAGAAATAATGAATACCAGCCGTTCAGATGCCTCTCAGTTTTTAGAAGGTACAGAGGACACAGGGCTCCAGGAGCACACAGATGAGAACTGTCTTTACTGTGTCTGCATTCAAATCCTGGGTTACCAGCCTAACACCAAAGTGAGCTCTTCGTATAATCGTACAGGTTAGTGTTCCTTGTGGAGAAGTGTGAACTCCTATTTAGTGTGAACTAAAACTGAGTGAACGTGCTGGATTTTGTTAACCTTTAAATAATCTGGAAGGGTTTTTGTTTAACTGACTATTGACCATAAAGTTATTTCTCTAATAAGCTCACTGTGCAACCAGTGGTATTGATATGGTCATTTCCAGCTTTCCACTTTCTAGTGTTAGTAGGAGTAACTGCCTGCATGGTTTTTTTAATAWTTATAAGAGCATGTAAAAATACAACATTTAAAACCTTATTTCGTACTTAAAATGTGTGTTCTGAAAACTGACACTTGCTGTTTAACTGATGAAAAGTCTGACATCAAATCAAGTCTGTACCATAAAACACAACAGAAGAAGTCTGAGTAGTCTGTTGAAGTTGGGCTGTAATTTCTGGGATTTAGTCATCTTCCTTCATATTTTGAGATTCAAATGAGATTCAGAATTATTTTTTCCAGCCTCCTCTGCAGAGCTTGCAGTTACAAGTCTTTTGTCAATGCCCATGATGAAAAGATRATCTAGTAGTGGATGCCTAGTAGGAATCTTCATTGGTTTACAATGGCATTAGACATTCATTAGTTGCAATGTTGGCAAGGTGGGTGAAGCACAAATGTGATGAATAGCTCAGAGAGCTGAGCTGGAGGTTGAGTTCAGTAGTGAGAAGAGATGGCARATAAAATCCCAGCCGTAGTTACAGGGGCAGGAGAGCCTGGTTCTTGMCAGAGCCCTTTCTGCAAACACGTGTGACAGCTGTGTGAACAAAAAGAAGTCTGCATATGCAGGAATATCTGTATTGTGTTACATGAAATGGAGCACGGATATATCAGTAACAGCACTATGTATGGTGAATTCTTAGGCTTCCATCAGTGTCTAGAAAAGACACTTGTGTGTTTTAAGATTAAAAAAAAAACAACCCAATTTTGGAAGAGTTTGAGTATGATTTGTCCAAAATCCAACATTACTTCCCAGCTGATTTTGTGCATAGTACTTAGTGCAACAGTATCTTTTATGTTTGCCTTGTTAAAAAATAACAAAAGCATGTGAATTGAGGAAAGTGTGAATAACAAAGGTGCACCATCTTGTTTATGTCAGATTTTTCAGACATTCCATATACTGACTGGTGTGGGCAGACCATTCACAATCACTTAGATGTGCATTCCTCCAAATTTTCTGGAATTTCAGGCTGTAGTGATGCAGTGTCCCATGGTTCAGCCAGCAGCACAAAGAGTACAGAGCTTGTATTAGGTAAGTTTGAAAGCCTGACGATTATTAGAGAAAATCACTAATAAACTGTATCTTAGATATTGTGAAAAGAACTATATTTCACTTATGTACACTTCAACAAAGTAATGCTCTTCATTAAACAAAAACTAAGCAAACAAATCTGAATAAAAACATCKTCCCTCTCCAGGTGGGAGAACATAGTTCTAAATTCTTCCACCTTTGCTATACAGCATTTCTGCAGGTTATTCAATATCTGACTTACAAGCAAATTGCCTTTTTTTCCCCACACTGATGTTAGTTATTAAAAAACTTCCAAGAATTGCTGAATTACTGTAATGAGAGAGATTTTTTTTATATATATTTGTGTATTGCATTTTGAATTACAATAATTTCTTATGTAGTAGCTGGTTTTTAAATACTCTGCTATTAGATAGATGCTCATCCAGTTTGCAGTATGATTTAGCGGTAGCAGTACCACTGTAACTTTATCTTGCATGTTTTTMTTTGAAATGGTAGAAATATTTTGTGAAGGTAAACTGTTTAAAATCCTGAAAAGAGTGCTGTTTTAATTTCAATAGAAATATTTTTGATAGATCAGAATATATGTGTAAWTATGTGTGTTTATGTGTGTATGGAATTCATAAACAGACTTACACGGCATAAGATTAGTACAGTCAAAGATAATTCTATTTAAATCCACTCTGTTTGAYTGGTTTTTCCAGGAGTAAAGTCAATCCCAGATGATACACCAGTGTGCAGGATACTTCTGCGGAAAGAGGTCTTGCGTTTAGTTATCAATTTGAGCAGCTCAGTAGGAACTAAGGGCCATGAAACTGGACTTCTGACGTAAGTGTAATACATTACAGATGCTTTAGCAACCTTTAGGCATATGTATTCTCTTTACATTTCTGGGACAGTGAATAATCKGACTTCTCAAAAATTGTCAGGCAGATATGATTAAAAGTAATRTGGAAGCTAAAACAAATAATCTTAACATTTTTGCTCTGTGTTTAATATTTTACTCTTAACCAGACTTTTTAAAATTGGTAATTCAAGTGTAGTGATTACATACCTAGTATAGCATGCTTCTTTAAAAATTAAGCTAATATTGTTTTATTTATGCTTAATAATAGGAAAGTACAGTAACAAATAATGAGAACTTCTTGAGAAACACAGCTCTACTTTAAGCAAGAGTACAACTCCTGAAAATAATTAATTAAAAATATGTTCAAATATAGGAATATAAATCTGGGGACTAAATATTATTATTTAGATTTCTGGGCTAATGACATTGGAAACTGACAATTGCTAAAGAAAATGTTTTATTTAGTTTTAAAAAATGCTTACAGGTTTAAAAGCTTAGACTAATCTTTCTCATATTTTTATGACTGCTGTTAATTTGGATGCCAATTCCTTGATACACTGTTCTCTTTCTACAGCTGTTATTTTAAGACCAGGCAGTCTTAGTAATTCTATACAACTTACAAGTTACACATTCTGTTTCATCTCATTAGTGTAGATTTCTTCCAATTTTGTACGAAGTAATGCTGTCTGTTTTGATTTTCTTGCTTTGTAAGTTCTAGGATATATAATGCCTATTACTGAAGAACTAACAATCATAATCTAATTGAAAAGTCTGGGGGCTTTTTGGAAATACGTTCAAGACTTACAAAATTTTGTTTATTCTGTGCAGAATTAAGGAGAAATATCCTCAAGCATTTGATGATATATGCCTTTACTCTGAGGTGTCCTACTTGTTAGCACATTGTACGTTCCGACTTCCATCCCGGAGGTTCATTCAGGAACTGTTTCAAGATGTTCAGTTCTTGCAGGTCAGTGAAGGATTTGCATGCATGTGGTGTATCAAAATGGCTGGCTGGGTGTAGGTTCCATGTCCTGAGTAAAGGATTCCTTCAGATAGGTACATGATGAAGGGAAATATTCTGTCTCCTGAGTAAAATCTCTAGCAATTTTAATACTCCATCCTTTCCTTTTAGATGCATGAGGAAGCAGAGGCTATTTTAGCAACCCCAACAAAACAGCCTGTAATCGATGCATCAGCTGAGTCCTGACCTCTGCTCAGGCCGTGCTTTGCATACAGACTTTAAAATGCTCAGACAACCTCCCACTGACTGGATAAAAAGCTTGGAACATCATCTTCAAAATCTTCCAGAAGCTACTGGTACCTGAAGACTGAACTGAAAACATTTTCTTCCTCAACCAATTACTGGCACAGTCATTTGAGCCCTTTGGGGATTTATTAGACTTTACCGTAGTTTTAATAATAGTAATTACCAGTATATGCAAGAGCCAAGCACTGAACACCTCCACGAGTTTTCATTTCATTTTCTACCATAAATTACAATGAAATAGGACAACTTGCAGAGACATTTTTAATTGACTTCCAATTCTGTTCCAGAGAAGCAGAATGATGCCTTGCTTTTTAAACCCTGGATACCAGGAATCAGAGAGATGGGGGTGCATTCCACTGCCAGCAATGGGGAGCCATGCTGTAGTTGTGGGCACCAGGGGATTAATGTTAGCCCTTCTCTGTTGATTTTTGTACTGTTTATAACACTACTTTGGGGATTTTTAACTTCAGACAGAAAGAGTTGCCTCTGAATCTGAGGTTTCATTAAGTTATTGCTATAGTTGTAAGACATTTTGTTAGCAGTCTCTTCAATTTCATTGCATTTACATATATGTATCTTATCTGAACCTGTTAAGGATTTTCACTACAATTTGCTTTTCAGAAACCAAATCATTTAAAACTAAAATGCTGAAATCAGATTGTTTTCCCTGAATACTATGCATGTGTTTGCAATTTCTACACTCATGCTCATGTAATACAAATGTGGGTCTTTACTCAGCTACAATCCTTTACAAAGCATGATTTGTATCAGATAAGCAAATATTGTATAGACTGAACTTGAAGACATTTAATCATTGCAGGTTTTGTGAGGAGACATAAGTATGAGTGTTTTCCAAGTTCCATAGAAACAGCTTTTTATAAAAACAAATGTTTATTTGAATTTTCAGTGGATTAGTGATCAAGCATCAGATAGTACTAATAATTGTAGTGAAAAGCCTTAAGCAACAAATTTTGGAGCAGCCTACTTATGATTTTGTACTGGTATTTAAGACTTGTTGCAAAAGTTAAATGATACAGTGACTGGTAATGATTGAAATAATTGCTTCTATCATGTTACTAGTGCGGTTTCTAAACTAGGAAGTGCAAGATAAAAATTAAAAAGTAGGAATCCCTGTCACTTTTATCATGGATCTAAAGATTCAGAAGCCTTTATATAAAGGTAGTATAAATATATGCAAATGTGTATATACAGTAGCATGGCCACCTTTGTTAGAATGCCTGTAATAGAAGGGATTACCCTTTGATTTTGATATAGGTGAATAATTCAGCTGGACTGTACTAAGTAGAACGTATTTTTATCCATTCACTTCTACCATTTTTTATAACTGTCAGATTAATACTTAAGTGAAATTTATCCTGATGCTCATAACTCTGTTCTTACTAGCTATGCTACTGGAGATTTTAATAAGTAGTCCTGTGAACAGTAACACACAATTCCTAGTGAAACGTAGAATTTTTTTCTTCTTGGAAATTTCATCATGCCACATAAGCACTGCTTTGCAGCTATCACTTCACTGAATTCTTATATGCACTGCATACCATCAGGTTCCGGTAAAGCAGATTGTAAGTTGCTGCTCATAGTCAAATTTAGTTCCTGAGATTATCTTTTCATGAGTTCCCACTGAAAGAAGGAGCAAAAAACCTGATTGAACTCCTCTATGGTTGTTGACACAAATAATACATCTATGTGGCAAGACACGTTTGAAATGTTTAGAAAACACACCACACCAGTAACTATTGGACTTCTGGTCATAAGAAATAAATGCTTCTGTAAAACCAAAATGTCAATCACAGTAGACCAAATAGTGGTATAAACTCCAAAGGAAAATAATGTAGTTTTCCCACAAATGGGGATAGCGTATGTTATACAGTAGTTTCAAACACTACCTCAGTTAGGCTAGAGTAGAAGAGATTTGTTTTAATAACTAAATGGGGTTACATCAAACAACTCCATGTTATTTTTCTGCAGTTAAGGCGAAATAAACAAGTTTTATCACCTGTATTTAAAAAAACCCACCTCTGTTCATTTGTTAAGTTTAACCCATAGCACTTAATGTAGAAAGCATCATAAGAAGGCCTCTGATTTTAAAAAAGGTAAGCAAATATACTTTTGAAAGAATCTCCATTCTGAAATGCTCATGTGTTCTGACTTACTTGCTTGTGTGGGGATCCATGACAACAGAAACTTGACATAAAAAATTATGGCTGCAAATTCAGATATAAAGCGTGATTTTTCTTCTGAAAGTGTATGAGTGTCAGTAGATTTCAACAAGTATGCATCAAGGATGTAAAGTCTGTATTGTACATAACATACATTTCTATAAAATTAATTTACACACTGACATTAAGCTCACAATGATGTTTCACTTTAATTGGCAAATGAAGGGGATACTGTTTTTGAAGGAAATTTATATTGGCTTAGTTATAAACTGTGAATTTTTAATTCTATAGTTTTCCTTTTATTCAAATGTCCCTTTCAAAGGTCTTACTTTGGGGTTTTATTTGTATCATGATAAAACTTCGAAAGAAAGCTGTAGTAAATAATGATTGTGCTTATACTAGCCCTAATAAAAAATCTCTTCCACCTCTCCTAGGGAAGCTGACAGACCACCCACTTTTTATATTTCCAGTCTGASTGATTGGGGATACTGCTCAATAAATGATAATGTGTGTAGCATTCACTTACACTATCTACAAATGCAGTTTTGTTGCTGTGGCAGAGAAAACTCTTCAACTTGCTCTCACACAGCTCAGGGGTGGAAACCGTTGTGGGAGGGAGGCACTACTGGTGGAACCAATCGTGTTTGCCTACTGTATCTGTCTGATTCTCTTCATTTGCTTCTACAGTCAGAGGGAAGGGGAGCCCTTTCCAAAGGGCAGAGAGCTGACTGACAGGCACTCCRGCACTCCACGAGGGCCTGGTCCTCTCCATGGTGGGAAGGAGGACAAGGCTGGGTGCTGAGAATCCCCTTTTGAAGAGAGAGAATTTCTCACCTCTGAAATTCAGAGATGCAGAATGTTCCCAGCTGTTGTGGGCATCACTTGGAGCTGGAAATGGGCAGGCTTTAAAGTTCCTAACTCRTTTGTGGGGCCCCTGGCATGCTGTGCTTGAAACAGTTGCTTTTCCTCATCTGACAGTTCTTACTTGACTGACATCTGACAAACSTACCCTAAATGTGCTCTCTTTGCAGAGTGTTGGTGTTTTTTCCTGAAGTGGAATTCTAAACAGTTTTGTAGTTTTGGGTGCAGTGGCTCAGCACACCGAGGTGAGCTACCCTTATAAACATTTATAAGGCACCTTGAGAATCCTGCTTGTCTTTTTCTCATTTTATTTCAAAACATACACAGTGGTCTTGAAACAGTTGTGGTTTGCAGTGAGACTGAAAACACAACCAAAGTATCTTTACAAGGTGCCTGAAGAGTAAGGTAGCTGTTCAAAAAYAGACAATAACCAAAACCGAGTGAGGAATGGAGGAGTTGTTGCTTTGCAGTCCACGTCCGGGTCTTGGTATTTGGCTGTTTGGGCTGCAGGAAGCTGGCAAAGCTTGTGAGAGAAATGAGTTCAGGGGGTGCAGTTGGAGCAGAAGAATTCCCACTGGGCTGTGGAATCTCTGAGGTCCTGCTCACCTCCCCCTGTCCTGTTACACTGACTTCACTGGAGCCAATGGAAAGCAGGTCCAGCAGCTTTTTTTTTTTTTTTCTTAAGTCACACTTCTACCATTGTGTGCTTATGAAAGGTATGTGATGTTAGAGCAATATCTTAGAACTGTAAAAGACTTTTGAGGTCATGCGAGAAACCATGTATGTGTTTCTCTAGAGGTCTCCAGTCTCTTTGGTTTTTGTTTAACTCCAGATGCTGGTTCCCTGGATAGTTTTGTTTTCAACAAATCAATATTCATTCAAGTATGTGGATTTTCTTTGGGCTATTTTTGTAGYATAGATGGACAGCAATGCCACAGCATGCAAAAATTTCACATTTTGCTTGAGTTGCTATTTAAAACACATTATTTTATTTGCAAAATGTAATTTATGCCAAAAAAATGTAACCACATTATTTTGCCACAGAATAGGGTGTTTCAGCACAAGATGCTATATCAAAAGGGGGAAAAGGTTTTACACTTTGCAAATCTAATTGAAAAATTGTTCCAATTCTGGGCTGTCAGCATCCCTAAAACTGCATTACAAGAGATTATCTAAATTAATCATTCTGATCTGTGGGAAGGGATCAAGAAAAATCTCAATACTTATTCTCCCTGTCCTGTGTGGTCTTTTTTTTTTTTTTTTTTTTTTTTTTTTTAGTAATACGCTGCTACGTATTTGGGGGTTCTAGTGTTTGTAGGTCACTGAATAGACATTGAAATCTGATTTATATTGTATACCTGTAACATAGAAAGAAAAAGTATTTATATATTTTACGTAAGAATATTGCATTGAGCTGTGTATAATTTAAACAGAGGCTTGTCCCAAAATGGTATTGCCCACCTTGATTTTTCGTGTATTTTCTTTTTTTCTTTCTTTTTTTTTTTTTTTTTTTTTTTTTTTTTTTTTTTTTTTTTTTTTTTTTTTTTTTTTTTTTTTTTTTTTTTTTTTTTTGTATACTGTGTACAGTTCATGTCAATGAGCATTAAAGGCCTCCTGAAGTGTAGTCTTATCAAAGGGATGCGTTGTTAATAAAATGTACTTAAACTTCGTAGAGCTGTTCTGGTCTCATATATACCTCCCAGCACTAGAAAGGGGTTGGAATTTGATTTATATTTGTAAGTAAATGGTTAACTAGAACAATCAGAAGCTTCCTAAATAATTTTTTTTTGCCAAAAATATATTTTACACTAATGCTTTGTAAGATAAAAACCCGGAGACTCTTCAACAGTTCACATACCATTTTTATTTTAAAAATTTAACATACTGATACTGAGACTAATTTTCTATTATATGATGGTGTAAGTATTAGCATTTCAACAACAGCTGTGAAAGTTGAATTATAAACAAAGAAGATTACAGTTTGAACTCATTCAAYCATTAATGCAAGACAGATGTTTTAATATATAAAAATTATACACGCTTCCCTACTCATGCCAGAATACTTCTCTAATCCTCAGTTCTGGTGCCCGGACTGTGCCCTTTGACTGGCACAAAGGCATTATCCTTCCTGGAATACTCTGTTTCTATGCTTTTATGATTAGGCYGAGGAAGCAGAAGGGTTTACATGGAAAGAGAAGCTGGCTTCTCCTTCCCTCACCCAGCAATCTGGAACATGGTCAAGTGTGTCACTACATCCAGATAATGGCATTTCATCGGAGCAGAATCTCCCTGGGAACAGCCAAGGGCCTGAGAGGCCCATGTGTCTCACCCCACCATGAGGAAGGGACAACTGGCTGAACCCACACACTTTCACACCCCTTCATTCACTTCCTGGGCGGAATCGCAGCCAAGCCAGTGACAGCAGCTTTTTCAAAGCAGGGAGTTGTGCTTGGTTGCAGCTGTCCTGTCTGGCATGAGGAACTGCAGCACTGTCAAAATTTAAAATGTCTCATGGAATAGTCTGATTTCTTTGACATCTATATCAGGATTCTGAGCTACATAACTCTTAATTTAGGACACATTTTCAACGTTTTAGAATAAATAGACCTTTTTCTGAAATGCAAATCTCAGGTGTTTTGTATTGGTAATGACAAAACAGCTCTTTACTGGCCTTTTTCACAGCAGTAAAACTTCTAAGCCATGCAAATACATATGATAAGTGATGAAGCACTTTGGAGAAGGAAGCCTTCCAAGCTGTAAAGCTTTGWAATTCACTGTAACTCAGATAAGAGGATAGAGTAAAGGGAAGAAGTTTCCCTAGGATGTAGCCATCAAATAGCATCAGCCTTCTATCTTACCCTCCCTGTTCTCTTGTCAAACTGCCCTTCAGCACAATGCCCAGCCAGGTTTCCTTATGCTGCTGGCTGGAGGCTAAAGCTGCTGTGCTACAAAGCCTTCTCTAGTCAGTCTGTGAACCATCTGCACTCATGCACAGGACACACATGGACACAGCACGGTGGACAACTCCAACCAACCACAGCTGTCCATCTCTATCTTTGTACCTCCCCTTCTCCTGAATCAAGACTTCTCCCTCTGCAGCCAGTGCTTGTCTCAGCCCATAGGCTGTGCAAGGCCTTACTGGTTTTCCTGTTGCAACACAGCTTGTGTTGATTACAACAGTATCTGTAAGTAACAGTATAAAAATTAGATGTGGTTCGGTATCAGAACTCACTTCTCTGTGTGATTAGCTACCTAAACACAAGGAAAGCAAGTAACTGTGTTTTCACAAACTAGCTGAACATCATATTGTCAGGCATCCTTTCTTATTTTCACATTTGAGAACCACTTACTCTGTGCTCTTAAGTTGAAACCATCTATTTGTGACAGGTTCCAAGCATAAGGAGGCAAAACCAAATGGTTCCTTGTGTGCACTAAAAAGGTAAAGCTGATGAGACTTTCAGCTACAATTCCAAGKATACAGCTTAATTACAAATGTACATCTTTCTGAAATCAAAATGAAAGGCCAAATGCATTGCTGCCTAGTATAGGGATTCTGAGTGTTACAGTAAACTTTTTTTGTTGTTTTTTTGGGGTTTTTTTTTTAAATACGTGCAAAAGTAGTGTTGTGAGATTTAGCTGGTATGCAGTCTGAATATTATGTTCTTCACAAATGGTATTCATGCACCTGTGCTTCTGACCAGCCTGGTTGGTTGGTTCATTAGGGCTTGCAGTGGTAGTACAGGGGTTAATGCCAAAAGTTCAGTTCATGTACACAAGCACAAGCACATGACTGTGCCATGGTACCACTTCTGCAAACACCTGTCCTTCAGGAAMAGTAACTTCTTTCCCCCTAACTCCCTACATCTCTTCAATTGTAGTTAAGATGATTTTAAATAGTTGTTCTTTCAGGCACAGAGGGCTGAAGTGTGAGGAACCCCAGTTATGAGAAATGGAAGCAGGGTCATCCCTATAAAAATCTGTTTTCTGTGCTCTTTCACTCATCAACTGTAGTTAGGAGACAGGTGAAGAAAAAGCAGGAWGATCACCGGATTTGGGTGCTGTGGGCAGCACTCCCAGAGAAATCAAAGTTCCTTCCAATCTTSTAGGAATGTGCCTAACTGTGTTGAGGTAACACTTTCATCATGATTCCTTACATCATTTGAGAGAGAGAAAATACAACCCAGCCTGCAATGTGAGTGGGTTGAGTAGTGCTCCACGCCCAGCAGCACAGTAGCCCCTGGGTGGGGTGGCCAGAGTGCACTGCATGAGAAATGCACAACAACCTTCCGCTTCGTTTAAACTGCTCCTCTGCTTTATGAATAAATTTTTAATCTCTGCAAAACACAGCAATTCTCTGCMTCTGTGCTTAATACAGGCCACAAACCAGCCTGTAAGTCTTATATAATGCCCATAACTTGTAACAGAACCACAGCTCACATAATTCCTTTGTTCAAGTCAGTACTTAAAACTCATCCAGAAACAACAGCTTTGCTGTGTTAATGGAAGTGGGGCAGTTGGACTTGTGAAAGCCCTAATCAAAAGAAGTAGTTGTGGTTTTAGAAATTTCCCTTTATGTTGTGTAACCCAAACACTGGATGGACTCACTGGAGGACAGAAAATCAAAGCCTTCCCCCCAGGCTTCTCGCATCTGTTTGTGAGATGTATCTCAGACTGTTCTTTCTCTCAGCTGTTTCTCTGGTGGTTGAGACTACATCTTCATGAAAAATATCCAAATAACAATGTGGCTGGTACAGCATCACTGACAGATTTGCCTTGCTTGCTTCCAGTGCCTCCGGTATTTGGTAGGGATCWGATTCAGCCTCAAGAGGAGAAAAATAAGCAAAATTTTCAAAACAAGTATGAGTTTGAGGTGCAGATGTGGGTGGAAAGTCTCTCGCTACATTTTCACTAGAATAAGTCCAGGAAGAATCGTGACTATCAGTCTTATCTTGAGTTGAAGATAATGGGCTCCAGGTAACGGGATGCAATTTCTGAGCTTCATCCTTACTGTCCGTGGCTAGCACATCAGGAGTGCAGTCACTTATCTTCAGCACTTTCTCAGAACCAATCTGCCAGAGATTCATTAAACAAAAAAATTGCCCATTGAAAGAAACGCAGAGTAGAGAAAAGGGATTGATGGCTTCAAKGAATTCTAATATTATCTTACAAGTTTTTAATTTGCACTTTTCAAATGAATGAATTTGAAGGAAAACCTATGTAGAGCATGTTCAGTGGAAGCTGTGTTTTACACAAAATTTATAATACTGTTTATTTAGAGATTTCTTTTTTAAATAARCTCACAATGACTATATTTGAAGAAGTATCCATGTCCCTCTAAAGACTTTGSCAGGATTTTGATGTGTGCTGGTTTTAGTCTGAGCCAGAAGCCACTAGTATACAGCAGCAGGGGCTGTTAGGTGCACTTGAGTCCTTGCTCTCATCTTAATGTTCAGTGAACGACAGCAGCCTCGCATAGTAATATTAACTTGTATTAATTTTTTATAATGATCAAGTGTAGTCAATACAAAAACTGACAAGAAGCTAATTTTTAAATCTAATCAATACAATAACAGTATTTTTTTAAAAGYCTACTGAGCAAAGAATGGACAAAATAAAAACTGTGTTTTCAGTGATCTTACCTTAAACTCTTTGAATGACAGCACTTTGCTCTTGTTAGGACTAGGTATTACAGGACAGCAGCACTCCTTCACCCTGGAAATAAGAGACCAAAACAAATTACATTTTTGTTGTCTTATCAAAGCACACTCTGCCAGCAGAAGCCACACATAGATGTGTACAGCCCAGCAGCAGATGATCAGTGTTTCAGAAATGCCACAAGCCAAGTACTTGAAACATCCACCCAGATAGCCAAAGGAAGAAAACGAATGAAGCCTCACCACAGGCTGGAAGCAACAAGCTGCAGCAGTGGTTTGTGAATTAGGTTAGTTATGTTCTCTGTGTACAACAGAAACATGCATAACTACTTACCACTTCATCTTCCAGTGGCATATAGCAGCAGCTAGGGTTGGAACTATCACTAGCAGGAATATTAAGTACAGCATGTTCGCTGTGAAAGAAAAATATTTTAAAATATTGCTTTTAAATTCTCACACATCAAAGTCAATATGGCTTGAGTTTCTGGGGAAAAATAACATCAAGTCTGCACAGGATGCTTGCCATAACTCAGCAATAAAACTGCATGGTCCATTATYGCAAGGTAGCTGGGCTGGAAGTTCTGAAATACATCTGTGAGCCTTTGGACTTTGAGTTCCTTTACCAGAAGTGAACATCAGAATTTAATTCAATTTTACTCAATTATTTGCCCTCAAGTTGGCCCCTCAGCTGTAATTTCCAAAAGTTAAGGCAATGGTAACCTCACTTAAGTGTTGTTTGAGTTTTCTCTCAGACCCCCMAAAAAAGACACATTTTTACTGTGAGACGTGAACAACCTCTGTTGTTCCATCATGGATTTACCATAATAAGAGAAACAAATGTTCAAGTCTCCTGGGAAAAATGCCAGTACAAGGAGTTCAGTATTTCCTTCTAGCTGAAAGACAGTGTYGGGCTATGCTGCTCTCAAACAGCTGAGGCTCTAGGGGGCTGAKGGGGAGCACTGGTTGGGAGCCTGCTCTCCCTTGCCCTGTCCAGTGCCCTCCTGCCCGGGCCAGTGSGTTTGTGCCTTCCTACCACACACAGAGCAGGGAATGGACACTTGTTACATTCTCTTGTRTCTTTTTTCGGAATTAAGCCTTCTTGATCCTCTGCATGGCTGCACAAACATCTGGCTGACTGATGAGAGCCAGAATTTGTGTGTTAGAGGCAGAACTGGGCCTGTGAGGGGACCGTGATGGTTTAGACACTGCTCTGGCAGTTAGTCTAAAACACGGAGTCTTCTTGCATAAATTAGTGATTCCCCCTTTCCTATCTTTCCCCCTTCACCTCCAACCCCAACAAGTTTTTCTAAACCAGGCATCTCAGATTTGGATCCCAAGTTTCACAATCATGGCTGCTGACTGGTATTTTCAAGGGAACAGAGTTGTGGGCAAATGATTTCCTCTTCTGCTTTGGTGATCAAATCTGTCCAGTTAGCAAACTATTGTGCCCGTACCAACAACCCTTCTGCATTGGCCTATGAAGGAGTGGATTTGGCAATGGTTTTWAAGACTGATGAGATTAAGAATCAACATTAGAAGTTCAAAAGGCCATACAGGAATTACCTATTTGCACTCAAGTCTGTAGGTTTTCCTGTATTAGAATACTAGTTAAATTCAAATACACTTCTTCTGCGAGTTCTAACAAGCAGGACTCACCAAGCATGTAAATGTGCATATATTGTACAATCTCACAAAAGGATATAAGACTTAAAAATTAGGTAGTAATTTTAAGTAAAATTACTTTACTTAAGTAAATAAGGCTCATTCTAAAATTAAAAAAAAAAAAAAAAATTACGTAAAAGTGTCAAAATACCATGTTGGTGTTTACGCACATATCATTTCTCAGCTGGATTCCTGTCTTAAGTGCATGTTGCATTGAATTAAWTTTTTTCCCTTGAGAAAGAAAGATGCAAAATCATCCCATCCTTCTGATACAAGACATTACCCGCACCCAGTACTCACAGTTATATGGTGTATCTATGTATCTAAAGTTAGCAATGGGACTCTCTCCTCCACCTGTAAATGCTTTAATCGATACTTTGTACTTTGTGCTTGACATCAGATGTTCCACGGTGTAACTCTTTTCTTCTGGGTTTTCAATTGTGTATTTACATAGCTCTGAATCATCTAAAATGAAACCGATAAGATAGAATCAAAGGATCACAGAATGCTCTGGGTTAGAAGAGACTCTGAAGATCACCTATTCCAACTCCTCTGCCATGAACAGGGATATTATCTTCCACCAGACCAGGTTGCTCAAAGCCCCATCAGCCTGGCCTTGAATACTTCCAAACATGGGGCACMCTCAACTTCTCTGGGCAACCTGTGCCAGTGCCTCACCACCCTCATCCAATCTCCTAATATCCAATCTAAACCTACACTCCTTCAGTTTAAAAAGAGTCCCTCTTGTCCTGTCACTACTGGCCCTGGTAAAAAGTCTCTTTCCRTCTTTTTTATCAGCCTTCTGTTAAGTACTGAAATATTGCAATAAGTTATCCCCAAAATACTAAAAACCCACTTAACTGAAACAACAAAACATTTGAAACCCKCCTTCTTTGTGCTTTATACACTTTTTTTCTGAGAAGGATGATGCATCCTGACTCACTGCCACTGGGCTGAATCCACATCCCTTCTAACTGGGCTGTCCACAGCATTGCCCACTCTTGGCAGACACCTAACAACTTGTTGTCAAAGGATGACACTGTTTATTTTTTTTTTTCCTAGGGCATTTTACCTGAATGATTTGAGTTTTGCCATTTCCCTTTTTTAACAGAATCCTGTAGTCCTTAYGCTTAGGCCAATTTCTTTGAAGATAATAAAAAGCAAGAAGTTMCTGCCTGAAAAAGAAGTTTCTTTTGCCTCTCTATTATGCAATTACCAAACCCCAGGGAGAAATGGGTTAGCTTTTTTCTGCTGTTCTCAGTCACACCCTTGTCTGCTAGCAGAAGCAGTGAAGCAGAAAATATTTTATTTAAACTTTTTTAACTCTAACTAAGAGTTATGGTACTTGTATGGCTAGTTTACTTCTGACATGAACTTCTACATAAGCCTCTCTTAGTTCAAACTATGCTTTTCATCTGGCACTAGTCTAATCAGCAGAAGGAATACAGGACATGATCCAAGTAGAAGAAGAGGCAMGGAAAAAAATATAATACTCTTTTAACATGCTGGAAACATCTGAAAATTATAATGGAGCGAAGCCATATGGAGCAATTTTGCATGTGGAACAGAAAGGTCTAAAAAGATAAAAGTTTRGATCTGGCTTTGTGCCACTTCATAGCTTAATTCTGATGAAGGAACTCCACTGTAGAGCACACACACAAATACTTTCACTAGAAAAGAATTTACATGGGAAATTAATACAGTGTTCTGTTTTTGAAGGAAATAAATTGTGTTCCATCTGTTTCTAAAATAACCCAAATCCCAACAAGATTAACATGCTTCTTATGACTTTTATCCAAGTATACCAAACATATTTTTCAAAATTCATACAGAACTCACATCACAAGAGGCACAACTCGTCCCATAGGACCAAAGAAATCTTTTGTGGAGCTAAAAAGGAGTCACAGGCAGCGAGATGGAGGCTGTAAATCTTGTAAAGCCAGGAATCACTCCTGCCTACCAGCACCTCTAGCACAAGCAGCCAGTGTTGAAATCTACAGATGGCCGAATGAGCCAGCCTGATTGCCTAATATGAACTTTCTAAGATGCTGCAATACCAACAAATCTTTCATCTGATTCAATGACACAACTTTCTGTATTAGACAGCTCAGTTACCTGGAAGAATGTGCTTTTTTGATCCTTTCAAATTGCAGTTCCCTTGTAYAGGTGACACATAAACATGGTAGCCTCTTAAAAAACCAGGCTCTGACTCATTTGTGAGATGATAATCCCAGTACAGTGTTACTGAACTGTAAGTCAGGTCAATTTTTTTCACAATAGGGTCAAATTGAGGAGCTGGAAGAAAGGAAATTCAAGTTTAACTTGCAATATTCTTCAAGAGTGTTTTCTCTTATAATTTGAAAAATCCACACTGATATATGGTGTTTATGTTTACATCTTTCTTGTATTTAAAAGCTGAACAAAGCCAAAGTCCTCTACAAAAACTGAGCCTTCATGCATCCACATAATACACAAAGCAATGACTGTTAATCACAGCTTTGTCTAGCTCTCAAAATAGACATGGGCTGCCTGGCCACTGCACTAGCCAAATGCACTATGGTCCATGTAGATCTGTATGCTGACATACAACTTTTAAATGCTTCACTGAAGATATAAAAAGAACACAGAAAATACAATTTTATCTAGCTGTAGGAGGAGGGATTGTGACACTTCAGTTTAGCAAATAAACAAACCCTAAACAGGTTACCAACTTACGTAGCTCCCTGAGATAACCAGTCTTCTTTTCCAGTAAAGAGGCTCTATTATCAACAGATCCATAGATACGGAATTTATATCTCACCCCCGGAACAAAAGAAGCTAGAAAACAGTTGAATAGATTACAAAAAGAGGTCATAGTTGGTCTTATAGTGTTATTTTTATTTAACTGCTTCTTACAGAGGTCAATAACCTATTAGACACCTTCTCTGTGTGCTATTGAGCTATTCAAGCAGCTGAAGGAGACAGAGAGCAAGCCAACTCTTGGCTTGCACATTATGTGAATTAAACACATTTTTTAAAATTAAACACTTTTCTGTCTAAAAGAGAGAACTGGGGGAGGCRTTTTTGTATTTTTTTTGCTGCTGTATGGTATTCAGGTGACTGTACAATAGACTCCAAATGCACCAAAAATAAAGACAATTTCATTTACATGGGCAAAGGTCATGTTTTGGACTGTTTAATGCACACACATAACCATGCACCAGGATTCCATATTGTCCTCACTGACATCCACTCCCATTCCTCCCATTCACATTAAGCAAGTGCAAACCCCTGAAGAACATGACAATACTCTTCTCATGGATTACCACAGTCCCCTTCACTAAGTGCAGGTTTACGTACATTTGTATGAATTGAGTTGCAGTTCCTTAACTGAATATCTATGTGTGTTCAGTCAAATTCTGTTCAAATGTGTTTCATTCTACAGTGAGTTCTCAGCTTGAGAACTTGWGAGACTTTAGGAAGCCTAAATTCTTGCAGCTGTAGAAGCATTTCAGAGCAACTTTCACCCAGACAGAAAGGATTTAGGCCTGCTGGCTGCCACTGGAATAATAAAAAAAAATGCAACTGATCCTAAGCAAAGGTTGGTGCTGAGACACATAATTTGTGGCACAGTTCCAGCACCAAACCCCTAACTACACCATGGGTGTTAAATTGCCTTATCCTTATTACACATAAAATAGATGTCCATTTTACATCTTTCTTGCTAAAATATTTTTAATTCCTTCATTAATCTCATCATCCTCCTTCAAGATGCTGCTACAAGCCACTCAGAAGAGGTGGTGTCTAAAATACTGTGTTGATTTCTCTGATATAGTATGATGCCTTCCAAGGTGCTGTACATTTGTGGTGTCTAATTAATTTGGTAGGAAAAACATGATGCCACATGCCTTTGAAGAATTACACCCACACAGCACAGAATTCAATATTCCATGTGATTTGTTTCCTAAATTCAATTAATGACCACAGCTTGAAGGACTGAGGAGTCAGGAAGAAAAGTTGTTTGGCTTTCACCTGAGTTGATCACAGCACTGGAAGTGTTGGGTCCAAATATCTTCCACTGCAAATCACAAGGCTGCAACCTGGGAAAGTTACACCAATCAATAACGTAACTGTCGTATATACTTTTGGGCTCCCAGGAGATAAGAATGCCATCATCTGTCCCAGTAACTTGTMCTTCCTTGAGCTCTTCAGTGCCTAGGAAAGAACAAAACAGAATTTCTTAGCATTGTCCTGCATAAACTTCAGGCTCAGAAATTAAGTACAATACAGTTCCTGTATTAAACAGTTGGAAACAATAATAAAAGAATTGCACTCCCTCACTAAATGACATAGAGGTCTTTCACATGCTAAAAGCTGACAGCTCAAAAAAAAAAATACAGCTGCAGAACCTGGAGTCAGAGAGTCACAAGGGGCTAATCACACTGGCTGCACTGTCAAGGCACCTGCTGCAGGCCTGAGGCCCTAGTTTTGGGCTAAATGAATTTTGCTCCTTGGAGACACTCTCTGCACTTAAGCTTAAAATACATACAGCTACCACCATGTTGGAGAAAATACAGTCATAATTTTCAGATAGCAGTGATATAAGTTAAGAGGTAAAGTTAATTCATTGCCCGAGATGATAAATTATGACTTCACTTAAAATAGGTGGTAACAAAATTCCAATAATGTAACAATAAYTGAAAATACTCCTACTGTTATCTGTAGCACTAGAGATGATCAATACTGAAGGAAGTGAAAAATTAACACTGTTCTTTGCCATGATAGAGATTCTGTAAGAATAGTTATCAATGAAAATCCTTGWGCTATTGTAGACTGAAGAAAAGGAGATCCTTTTAGGCTTGGAGCCATCTTCTGTTTTTTCCCAGGTTACTTCATATGAAATAATTCTTCCATTTGCTTTAAAACTTGGTGTTTGCTGGAAAAAAAAAAGTTATGAAGGAAGAGAACAATAATTTAGAACATTTTGCTGAAAAAATATTAGAGGAGCATTTAGAATTTTAAATAAGTAACAGAATGTATTAATTCTGTACGAGTATAAACACTTGTTTCCATACAKTCACACAGATACTTGAAATGGAAATGCAGAAATCTCAGCAATGGGATTTGTCTTGTTATAATACTTGGAAAAACAGAATTATGTGTCTGAAATGCCAGGACAGCATACCATCAGAGTGACATGTGTTCTGAGATATTTTACATACAATCTACTTTAGATTTGTAAAAGAAATTTTCATACTGAATTGCTATCAAGTGCACACAAGTAATGGGAGAAAATTTTAACCCCTTTAAGAAGGACTTTGTTTCTGTTTCTGTCATGACATCTCACCTTCCAGAACAAGGTCACATTTCGTCCCCCCAGAACTGGTGTAATTTCTCTCCATATGTCCAGTTTTCCTGATGGAGCTGCAATAAATATGGCAAAACAAGAAAAGAAGAATGCACTAGATGCAAAGAGGATAGGCAGTTTAATTGCTTCCTCCCATTTGAAGAAATTTCACTCCAAACAACTTTTCCCCATCAATCCCAGGTCTTGCCCAAACATTATCCTTTAACATCTTTTCCCCTTCATTCTCTTTTCTGAAYTAAAGTCTGGTTACTTTTCCTTGAAAATGTTTACTTGCATCTACTAAATGCTTGCTCCCACCTCTGCACCATTCCTCCAGGCCTGACAGAGAAATGTAGTTCAGTCAGACCATCATCCCAGTCAACTGGATTTCCAACTGTCTTCACTGGATGAAACGTCAGAGACTAGCAGCTAGGCTGAGAGTTATTTAAGAAGTCATGTTCTTGAGATTTGGTCACTGTCCTTCTATGCCTTCTACAGGCCTCTGCTTTAGCAGTGGAAGACTAAAAACAAACAGCAAAGGGAGGTGGTGAGCAAAGAACATCCCTCAAACTTTGCCTCTCCGTAGGTTGGACATACTTCCTTCCATTGTTCTGATGGTCTGGGGTTGGCTCCACTCACTCCACCTCCAGAAGTGCTTGGCAGCCCCACAGCGCACCCTGGCCTTGTACTCCGTGTGAGGCTGCAGCCCACGMACCGTGACGCTCCTGTGGTGTGAGGCCACATCAGAGCTGTTGTGCTGCAAAACACAAAATCACARCAGCCACAGCTCATTCCAGCATCCTCAGCAAGATGTTCTCTGAGAAAATCGTTCTTCCTCTAGATCCTGCAAGAGCCAGTTAGGCATCACTTGGGAAAGACAGTCATGGAACAACAATCAAAAAAGAAGAGAAAATAATGCACAAGATCAACACAGAGGAAGATCCAAAAAGAGGTCTGGAGGTCACCTTTGTGTAATTGTCTGAGTCACTCAGATCTTTTCACATTAGTACTTTTTACATTAAGRAGGGAATTTATTGAGATCTTGCCCTTTTACAGTCTGGAACTATTACCTTAAGTAAAAGTAGGATGCTGCTCCAGGTAATTGCAGAGCAATCTACAGCTACCTTTTCTTTCATTTTTTTTTCTCAGCCTTTACCCCATTCCCTCCTAAGACAGAGTGAGCTCTGGTAAGAGTCAAAAAGCCAGCATGATTTTAAGCCTCTCCTCAAAACTGTCTCTGGCAGTGGCCAACTGTGGTGATCACTTGATTTGACAGCTCTTAAGCTACATTCAAGATAGAATTCAGCTTGATTGTGATCTTCACTGTGCCTTTTTAATGCAGTAGAGGCAAGCTGCCTTCTAAGAGAAGAGTCACAGAGAAGTGACAGTACACGGGCAAATAGTCCATCAACCTCGCATTTTGTGGAAGAGGTGAAACAAGATAAGGAATCTACTCAAATAATCTTCAAAGAGATGGAAGAGGAAAGGAAGAAAAACTCTCCTAAGGTTCCATCACTAGAAACCAGACTCACTACTATCAGCTACAGTCAATAGAAACAGAAATATCTAGGGATAATACAAAAGAAATCTTCAACACTGCTCTTCACCACTTGTGTGTGAAATGATATGAGCAATTAAAACAAATCAAGATTAGCAGTAGCTGATTTATACATGACATATACAATACAGCTTTACATTTACTAGGCCCTTAAGGGTTTTCATTAACTTCAACAAATCTCAGAACCCAACAGAGCACTAAGCCACATACGCAGACCAGTCACACCATGCACTCTGCCAGAGTACAGACAGTGCTTGGAATGGGAATTAATGCCAACAGAGGCTGCACACACAGAGCACATAATCAGTGCAAAGCTTGGGAGCAAGCAAATCCAGAAAACAGACATATCAACATGCTCAAAAKATTTACAGTGTATTTGTATTGCTGAGGAATTATTTTTTAATCTCACATCAGAAAGATCCTCACTCACTGAATTAGGAAATTCAGGTTTCATACCAGTTCTACTTTCCCATCAGGCTGGACCACTTCAGTCTGACAAAAGAGCTCAATTCCGTTGTTACGGTAATTCCAATGTAAAGTGATTTCTGTATCTGTGCATTCTCCCCAAACCTGGAAAGGTGCAGTGGGACGCACTGCCAATGGAAAACCTGAGTTAACTCTTGTAAAATTAAAATCTATTAAAAAGTAGATGAAATTTTTTTTAGCTGAGTAGTAAAAGCAAGTAAAAAATACAGATATTTTCTCCTAGTCCAGAAGAAACATATATAAATTATAAAATTTAATTTCAGAATGCAAATATAAGTAAATGTTAACAACATTTTAAAAAACCCTGTGACAACTTAGAAATACTTTAAAACATCATAGACAAAAGAAGAGAGACATTTATTGCAAACCAGTAAAGTTCTCTGATTTAGGGCCTGGCAGAAGATCCTGGTGTAACATGGTAACATTAGACGCATTTCTACACCCCAGAATCCAGTCTCCTTGACACAAATTTTATTCACAACTCTAACACTGACTCCTGTCTGTAGTTACCCTCTGGTAAACAGCACCAAAAGATTGGAAGAAGATCCTTTACTGCTGTGTAAGCAGCATTCAGCAAGTGAACGAGATCACACTGTCCCATATTATCAGTGTAACTGTGAGGAATGCAATACAATGTGAGGACATGGTAATGCAAGTGAGGGGTATGCTTATACACTCATCCATTAGCCTAAAATTTCATTAATTACCTCATTGAATTACGCTATTTTATGAAATACAATTTGAGGACTTGAATGCTCAAAAGAGTTTGTGTTTGATACAGAGCAACCGAACTACCACATGCAGAATTGGAAACAATGAGTTCATATTCTCCTTTACTTACTGTCATCCTTTAAGTTGGGAAAATTCTAATGTAAATATTTACAGGATCAGAGAAAACATGAAGAATTTTACAGGAATCACTGTTTAAAATGTTGAGTCATCATATATATTATATATAATTTCTTTAATGTGCAATTATCACTAGGACTGGAAAAAAAGAATATTGTAGTAAAATTTTAATATACTTATCACATTGAATATAAACTTTTCTAGCCTGACTTCCCATGAAAACTGAGTTTATGACATTGTGCTGTCTCCCTACAACAGTTTACTTTTTCTTGACCTGTTTCTTCTACTTCCAAACAATCAGACAATCAACTTTTAGAATTTTCATGCCTCTCTGAGACAAATATAACACAAAGAGACATCTAACATAAATTTCTTTGTATGGAAAGGTGTGTCTAGTAAAACTGTCAGCACTTCTGAGGAAGGAAGCAGTGCCAGGATGCAGCAGTTGCACCAACAGCCTCCTAGGCCATTGTTCTGTCAGCTTCCAAGCTACACAAAGCATATGTTGCCTCTTGCTTCTTCAAACTGGTGAGGCAGCCACAGAACCTGGGGAACACTGAAGTGGGACTAGAGGCCACAAGGAGAACAGGAAATATTGCTGGAGACAGAAGAAATACCTAGTTGTTGAGGTAGGACTAGGAAGGAACTTAAGGGACCCAGGATACACTGAGGTAAAGGACAAAACTACTAGGGAGCAAGGAACCACAGCCATCAGACAGTCCTCACAGAATAACCTGGCTTTTTTTCGATGATGAACTACTCTTCCTCCCTTACAGTAGCACACTGGATGTTTCTGTCCCATATTAGGACCAAGAGATGCTTAGCACATCACTTTCTTTCTCAGCAATACTCTTACACCTGTATCACAATCTCATATCATACCAATTCCCAAGTAACCTACACAGATACTTTGCTTGAACTATTTATACCCTTGCATCATACTGTTTTCTCTTCCATAAACCAGCTTCAGTGAAGCAGCAGATCTTGAAACCTTAAGGGGTCATTCTGACAACCAACTCTGACCTTTAGAGAAAAGCTGTTTTCTATTGTCAATACAACTTTCCAAAGCTGACACTGAAGAGTGGGCACAGGATAACTATAGCACAGGAACAGATCAGTAATCAAATTTTGAAGATAAAAAACAAGGGATTCCATACTTTGAACTGGGATGCAAAAAGCCCCAAACAAAGACATAGAAAAAAAAACTTACTTCTGTGATTTACATCAAAAGCATCTGTGGCAGTTTTATTTCCCAGTGGGTTTTTCACAGTCACTGTGACATTCCAGATCCTCTGTTGGCCTATATGCCAAGAACATGAGCACTCCGTAGGACAACTTGCGCTGCACAGAGCAATTTTCTGGGATGATCTATCAAAGAAAGGGAGATGTAGGAGGTGGAGCAAAGAGTAAGAAAGACATTTATCCATAATGTATAACAAACATAGATGTTGAAGTTTTTGATGTATAATTAGAATACAGCATCATAGAAAATAAGGCTGAGAGGGGAATATAAGGAGCCCCCCAGTTCTTTCCCTTAGCATGAAGTAGGATGAATACAAATATTAAGAGACAGTTTTCTTCAAAGTCTGTCTTTTTAAGATACAGCTACATTAGTTTTAGAAATTTTCTTAAGGATATTCTAAACCAGACACTAATTTGCCAAGACTTAAATCATTTATATGCCTATCATTATGTTTTTAAATGATTTCAACTGCACCTTGAAATGTGTCTTGTCACCTTCCATTTTTAAATCACCTTCACAGTATCTTTAATAGAAATGAATGATGCAGGGACCAGGAAGKTATGTGCTATGCTGGCCTGTTTTCTCCTGAGATCTTTTGATGAAAGTTTGCTGTGATCATGAGGTATCTGTCCTGTTTTATGAGTTTCCCTTCCTCTGCAGGTCCTGCTATAAAGCCCCTCTCCTCACATAAGGTAACATATGTCTGATATGTCACAACTGTAGCCTTGACTCAGACTGCTAAGAAACGGTTGTGAGAAAGTCTGTAGATTTTTTTTTTAATAGTAAAGAAGGCAGCCAGAAATTATAGACACAAGGACTTTTGAGATAGGACTTTCAGTAGCTCAAGGATTCAAGATGAAAAACAACAGCATGTAAAGTTCTAAAATTCTAAAGGAAAAGAGCTAAGGAGAGAATTCAGGCTAAGTACTAAGCTTGAGTCAGCATTAGTGTCAATGGATAATGAGCATACTAATACTCAGCCTCCCAGCTGATCCTGGTTATCTGTTGTGTGTGCTACCCAATAATTATGTTATACTTTTAAGTTATCTTTATCCTGATTTCAGGTTGTTTTCATATCTCTGAACAGTACTCAAACATACTAACTCAAAAGAATGGTTAGAATATGCTTTATCAGGCACAGTCTATTCTAAGGACTGCCAACTTTGTGATAGCTAGTCTAATTCAGAGCAGTTCTGAAGGAACTCAGCTCAAGCTTTGTAAAATAAGTGATCAGTGAGGTGGAAAGAGGCAGGCAGGTAATTACAAGGACAAAATGCATTTCCACAGATTCTAAGGGAAAGAAGGTCACTGTTTGGTATAGGGTAGATCAGAGYTAATATAAAATGAGACTTACGTTTCAGACAAGGTGTATTGAGGTAAATTCTGTCCATAGAGATAGGTCTCTCCTCCTTTTCTCCAAGTACAGTTTACTGTTTTCATGTCTTGAGTTTGGCAGGAAAAATCTTCAGGTGTGTAAGGTGGTTCTTKTCAGAGGAAATGACCAAAAAAAACAAGGCAGTCAAGACAAAAGTTATCCATGTTTTTAATATATTAACAAGGTAGATATAATGGATAATTTCGAAGTCTGGTTTACTATAGATGTTATTACTGAAATTGCACTTATTCAATGACATCTCTGCAGAGACAATCAGGATAATACCATGAGTTAATGGCACTCAAACTTGTATACTCTATTATCTCTTTTCTATACCCATCCATTCAATTATTGAGTCTGTATTCTTTTCTATCTTTAAAAATCGCTATTAGCCTTCAAAAGGGGAACTGTGCTGAGTTTTTACCACATGMACACAATGAAGCTGAACTCCTAAACAGGTGGGTATATCCAAGAATCAACCACCTGTCCTAATGTTAATTAATTTAATGCTATTCTTTACTGCTTTCTATATGTAAGTTAAGGCTCTGAAGTCAGACTTTATTAAACAGACTTTAGCTGGACATGACAAGACTATGACAACTTACATCAAGTTTTTTTCTCCTGTCCACTTTTTCCACAGTCATTCTTGAGCTAATAACAAGAGGAAAATAAAACTGCAGCAATGTGTTAACTTACTACCCACAAAGAAAGCTGCCTGTTGGAGCTCCTCATCTTCATCCAAACAGTAGAATTGAATGTTAGATCCTTTGTCATGTGACACATTTTTCACAGTGAGAAGTCTGACTTGACCGATTGTGTGATTGAAAAYATCACCAGCTGGGCGTACAGAGAATTCCTTAATGGTTTTATTTTTCCTTGCTATGCAGCAAAGAGTGATGTCAGAGCCTTCTTCTAAAGTTTTTTCTTTTGGAAAGATTTGTGGCCCACTGCTATTTGAAGTGTCCAGGCCTGCAAATTACAAAACATTTCAAAACGTTTTAAAATCTGGTCATAGCAGCAGCCTTCAGCCAGAACACAACTATGCATTTACACAAGGAATAGTTAATGTTATATGATCCATTCATAGACTTTCATCTAATATTCCTCCCAGCAGAGACATGAATTTCACATATAATATTACCTATATTGCTCTTAAACTCATAAGAATATAACATAGTCCAACAGACTACCTAAGAGACAAAATCCATTTTACTTTCACTTAGAGGAAACAAAAGTGTGCTGTCAAGAATTGCCTTCACAAAGGAACACCACCTCCTGTTTCTGTGCACAGGCTGCTGCTTATATCCAAAATGCCTGCTCTTGAAGACTCTGAGCAAGGGGCTAGGAAAACATGATCTGATGCTCAGGCAGAGCTCAGTGAGCTAAGAGAAGTCAACATGGACTGAATCAGATCAGTGAGGCTTGGAATGAGACTCCCAGGCTGGAGTTGAAAGCCTGTTGGACWAGTTCCTGGATGCAAAAATTAGTGGAATTTAGGTGACTTAATCTTTTACACATGTTGCACAGGTAAAATCTACTCTCAAAAATCTGATTCAAAAATGATGACATCTAGAGTTACTATCATTCAGAGACCTCTAAATCAGGTCTGTAATATGGGATCAGTTTGTGACAAAGAAACATCCAATTGCAATCCCATCCAATTACAATAGAAAAAAATGAAATCTCCAAGGTTAAGATTAGTGGGACCAAAAAGAGAGTGTTGCATCTTATTTCCCATTATATAACAAGAGAGAAATGAATGCCACAATCCAAGTATGAAGATACCTGATCCTTCTTCTGTATCCATGATATCACCAATAACTCAAAGCCCTTGTGGCTCCAAACAAGTGTTTCATTATAAAATCACAATTTTATAGGCATATTTTCTAAAGCAGTTACATATTTTGTTTAAACAAGATTCTTTGTAAACCAAATTGCTCTAGTAAAACATGGTAATCTCAAAAAAAAAAAAAAAAAAAAAAAAGAAAGTTGTGGTGCCATTAATTACATTATTGGTTCACTCCCTGTTTATTCTGATATAATTCACAAGACATTCATTCCAAGTGACATAAAGAGCTGACTTTTTTCTTTCCCTCTGCTTCTGCAATATAATTCAAGTTTTGAACCCCAGACAACAGCAATGCTTTCATCAGATCATGTAACCCCTAGCTATGAGCTTCCTCTCCTTTCCCTGAGTCTGAGCTGGGGATGTGGCTATCCGAGATCAATGTCACTCAATGTACTGCATTGTTTTAATATGTGAGCAAAGAAAAAGCTCTAAAACCTTTGGTCTACTAGCTTAGGAAGATAGTCTGCAAATTAGAGCAATGGCTGAAGCACTGCTATTATTGCCAGCAAAATGTAAGAAACTGGTTAGTGCTTAAAGCACTGGTGAATTACAAACTAGCCTTATACTAGAAAAAAATAAAACCAATACTTCAAAATCTTGTTTTACTTACCTGGGACAGTCTCCCATGAACTCCACCGACTCCAGATTTTTGATGTTTCTGCCTTGCTCCTGATTTTCACTTCATGTGACATACACTCCAAAGGTATGTCTGAATCCCATGTCCAATGAAGAGGCTTTTCCAATTTATGAAGTGTGACATTGTGAAATTTCTACAAAGAGCAGTAAGGCAAAGTATTAAAAACACAGAAGTGTGAAGGCACTTTGGGAATACAAACAAAAGCAGTGAGAAAGCTCAAAGGAGGAAAATTATTTTGAAAATAAATGTCTGAAATTCCACTAGCTACACATGAGCTCATACTAAGTATCTAGTAACTAGTCAGCTAATTAACAGTTTACAGGTCTGTGGCAGTGGTAGAGTGGCCAAAATGCTGACATTTGTGAGTGAGACCCTGCTTCTCATGACATGTATTTGCTCTCAGAGACTTTCAGTAGGTTATTTGTGCCTACTATTACATAAGCTGCTGCTTACGAATGCATCCTAATGCTCTCGTTGCATATCCCTGTGGTGAAGTCGCCATCCCTGGAGTGATTTAAGAGATATTCAGCACTTAGGGATGTAGTTTAGTGGTGGACTAGGTAGTGCTGGGTTTCCAGCTGGACTCAATGATCTTAAAGAATTTCTCCAGCCTATGAGATTCTGTGATTCTGTGTATTTTAGTACTTCTTATAGCAAATATTTCAGATTCTCTGCATGCTGATCTGTGCTGCTCTTATGAGTTGTACAAAGCCCTAACTCACACTGACCACTAGAGAACTTCTCTCCAGTACTGCTTTCCATCAGCAACACCTGCACTTTCATATTACCACTGGTCTGAGAAAAACTCTGCCATCAGTTCAAAATTTAATTTCTTAGTTATATCCCTGAGGAATGCAGTCACTACTCTGGATATATCGTCTATTGCACTTTGGTAAGAGCAGACTCAAGTTTCTGTATTGGTACACATTCTTTGGAAAAATACAGAAGCAAATATATTCTTGTATGGTAGTGACATCCAAAGTACCTTGTCATGTTTATTACAAATAACAGAAAAGACTACATCCCTGGATTTGAAACACTCTTGCTTCCTTCCAGCAAATTAATAAGAGCTTTTTGAAGGAGATTTCAGAATAGCCCAGACTTAATTGTACCTATTTGGCCCCAGTTACTGACTTCAGGGTTAGATCTACTCACAGAGCTAAAATTCCTATCCAACCTATCAAAGTGGTAAAAACCTTCAGAACTGCATAGAGCTTATTTGCGGCSAAGATGTGGCTCTTCAAACGTGGAGACAAACGAACACTAACTAGGCTGTTCAAATGAAGTTGTGATTTTTAACAATTCCTATCTTGTTTTATTGATGACTGATTTCAGAAAAATAAGCCCTTGTGTGTTTTCTGCGCTTTCAGACAAATAGCAACTTTAAATGAGCTAGTGCAGTTTCTCAGTTTTACTAAGTTTTAAATTTTCTTTGGAGACTGTTCTCATAAAGAAGTCACACAGAAAAACAGGCTTAAGAACACCCAGAATATGCTTAAGCCTATTATTTGGGTGATCTCCTCTTCAGAAAATGCTGGTTTGTGTTTGGGAAAACTATTAAGATAGGGACTTCACAAAGAGAGACCACTACATCTTCCATCACTGTAAATGACTAGTATTCTTCTTTTCAATGTACATTTACTGTCCACAGAGTAGCAGCTTCATCGATTCGACGGACTTCTATCTCAAAAGACATTGCCAGCTCAGCATCATGCGCTGCCTTGTCAACATCCCATTCCACCTGCAGCTGCTGAAGAGCCAAATCCTTGGAAACGTTAAGGTATCTTACTGGAAACACATTGGATTCTAGGAGCAGGAAAAGGACACAAAAATATTACTGTCTAGCTAAGTTACAAAGCAGATCTGAAATAATAGTGATTAAAGGTACGATAGGTTCCACAACAGATGGTTCTGAAGGGAAAAACAAAAGTGATAAAGACCAGTGCTATTGATAAACAATGGAAAAATAATATTTCTTCTTAAGGAATCAGCAGGCTAAAATGAGGTTCCTGAATCTGTTCATAAATTTCTTTATGCTCTCAATTTATTAGCTGTTTTATGGGAATACAGATCCCTCCCTTCATAATCTTATGAAGAGAAACAATGTAATGTATTAAGAGGGACTAAATTCCAAAAATTCCAACTCCCAGAAAACCTTCATATCATTAGGGCAGAAACTCTGGGCTCAGTTTTGATCTCTGACTTAATTCAGATTAAATGAGTTAATGCAAAACCATTATTCAAACAGAATAGGTTAAGAATTTCCCTCCATAGGTAGCTCAGATGATAGTCTAATATTAAGCACATTCCTGGTTGCTCTACAAAGAGCTTAGGTACTTTAGTCAGGGCTATGGATTCTTCTACGGGAATTAGACACCTTGCTCTAATGGTACCTGCATCCTTCTCTTGGTCTGGAATTAATTCCCATAATGAAGTAAAGTTTMAATGTCAGACTGAAGTCCCTTTTAGTGTTAGGAAATGAAAGGCCCTGCAAGATTATTCTGCTGAGAACTACAGATAACCCTGTAAGTAGTTCCTCTTTTTAGATATTTGCTTTGTCACCCCTCCCTAAAACCCCTAACTCTTGGAAGAGATGAAATATAGCACTTACTGATTTGTCATTTCTCTACTTCCTGAAAACTAAACAAATATAAAGCCCCTAAACTTGATCTGGTTGTTAATGAAGCCAAGGAAAGGAAACAGCCAACTAGGCTTTTTCTTTTGCCACAGGTGCTTTCCAAGATGCTTCTACTTGTTACAAAGCACAGGGTAAGAATGTTTATACAACCCAAGACACAGAAAAAAAGTCACAAAAATAGCCACATCTTGTAATAAAACAGAACTCATTCTGTGCATTCCTGGCACATTACAGCCAGAGTCACCAGGGACACGATGGATTGAGTGACCTCAGCAGCCCCTTCTTACAAAGCTGCCACTCCTCCCCTGTCTCCCAGATATGCTTTGCCCACTGAACTATCTGAGACTTTCACCATATATCACTAGCAGAAACACAATCACTCAGGAGATTTAGACTGAGAATCTACATTTTGATAGATGCTTCTGGTAGCCATCAAGAATCCAAACCATTCTGCAGCTCATCCTGAGATACCTGCATTACACTAACCTCTGTGCAGCAGTTTTCCTGCATAGAGATTTTTACATTAGGAGAAGGAAACTAAAGACTCAAGAGAAGCAGCAGTTATAACAATCTGGTCAATCAAGGGAAGCAAATAAAACTTCATAAGCATATTTGTTAATTACGAGGATACTGACACAACTTACACTGACACAACTTCGTTGTTTATATAAGTTCAGACTATAAAGACTAAATGGAGAAAAGAACATACTTTACCATTAGTACAAAGTTATTTAACCTCTGGAAGAAAAGCAAATCATCTGAAAGCATCCAAAAATTCTGTTAGGATATTTTTAACCTATTCCATTTTGAAGGGTACTAAAAGTCAGAGCAAAATGAAAACCATATGCTTTCAGTCTAGAGGAAACTACTGGTATAAACTCCTTCAGATAAGCTTGGACAAAGAACTCAAGTTTCACTGTTCAAACAGTTGGTCTCAGAACCGGACTGTCGTATCCTTTAGTGTTCTGGAGAAAGAAATTAAGACACATATATGCAACACAACTTCTATCAATTCTCATTGTAATCTTAATATATAATTACTGGGAAATTATTAATATGTGTAAATTACATGAAAGTAGAATTGACAGCCTTTGCTTCTCTGTGAGGTAAATGCAAAATGTTTCAAATGCAGAAGTTAAATTTCCTTTTTGGCTATGGTAATAACATGGTTCTTACAAAATGTATCTGCTGCTTCACAGCTGCTTTTGAGCATGACAACTTGTGGGTGTCTGAAACTGAATAAACAAAGTGGAAGGTTTGAGGATAAAATTCACTAAATGATGATGGAGCACCAATTTTAGTTTTTACTGGAAAAAGGAAATATTATTACCTTCACTGCCAACAACTGACTAGGCAAGGAGCCAGAACAACCAAAACAACACAATGAGTCATAAAATTAACAGTAGAAGTGAAGTATCACTTTATTTTCATAAGATAGGTCAAAATACACTACATTTTCCCACATTCTATGGACTTTCACCATCAAAACAAATTAAACACTGTTAAAATCCCACTTATGCTAAGGAATTGACTGTAATGTTGTTTCTCTCCAGTAGGCAACTTTAGCTGGTCATTTTCTGGTCAACCTTGCACGTTCATCATCTATTTACCAAAAGCACCATGCACCAAGTCTCTTAGGGGATCTCATTTCATGTACACAAGGAGGTGGCTGATMTAGAACTCTGCAATTATGTTTTCTGTCTGCACTGCTGAAGCAACTGGGGAAGAGAGGAACTGGAAGAAGGAAAGGACCCTTGTTGTCTCTCAATGAAGTTCACAGGCACCAACTTAGAGCCCAGAGAAAGGAAACAAGTACATCTGAAAGWAAAGCCACTCAGTTGGCAGAAGCCCCTTTCTTTTTCAAGGTGCACCACTGAAGGAAACTTCTGCATATTTTCTGAATTTGCTTGTTCTCTTTCTGCTGTTTTTCTAGCAAACCSTAATTGCAAGTGTCACTATTATGCCACTATTATTGCATTGATGATGAGCCTGAATCTCCTCTCTGAATCTGTTTCTTTTTGTCCAAACTAAAATATTGTCCCATTTCTCACCATAAAGCATACCTCCACCCGCCACATCTAAYTAACTTCATTAAAAAAACTGCAAAGGTCTCATTAGTTTTTGTTTTTTCTTTATCTGTACAAGTGTCCTTCCACTATCTCCTTTCAGTTAGAYGACATATCACTTCAGACCCCACACAGTTTTGTTTTCCACAGGATCTGGTGTAACTGAGTCTAGATCACCAATCAGAGCTTTTACATAGCGCTAAAAAGAGGAAACACTATAGTTAAGGATACATCAAAGATCTTGATGAGCACTGAGTTACAATGTAGGTATTAAAAAATTTTGGAGCATAAGTTTAACACATAGAAATATTTGCAGCATTCACAGTCACAATATTCCCTCCTAGCAAAATTAAGTGATCTTAAGACTTGTTTTAACTTGAAAGCTAGCTCAAGACTATATGAATCGCTTTACTATTAACAACAGAAACTAATTTTATTCCTGAACAACTGCAAGTGAAAACAAGTCRTGAAGCTACTGTACTGAAGTACCTGTTTGGACTTGCCTGTATTACAAAGTTTTGCCATTCTAGGAGAACTGGTAATAAGTCTCAAAACAGAGGATGAGTGGTTTGTGAATGCAAGAATTTCAAGATTGAAGAGAGACAAAAWGTCTGAAATAGATATATGATCCCCTTCAGTATGACAATACATCTATTTTTGAAAACCCAAACATGTATCTTCCTTTTTTATCAACTTAATAAAGGAAATAAAATTTCCATAATACACACTAGAGTATGGTAAGGTCTGCCTTCTTAGTGGTGATCACAGAAAGGTCAATTAAATTTTTTCTTTTTTCTTTTAATGGACTCACGCCCAAATACTATTGCCAGCAAGTGCACAAAAAGTATTTTTACCTTAAAAACACAGCCTTCTGAAACGTTATCATTATATTAAATCTTGTCTCCTTCAAATACACATATTTGCCTTTCATATTTTTATTGGATAAATATGTGAAGTGTAAAAAAATAAAAATCTTGTAGCCTGGAATCTTGTAGCCTGGAATCTTCTGGAATCAGAAAAGTACCAACAAAAATGCTAAAGTTTTCAGAGATGAGACAAAAAAAGAAAGGAAAGAGGTAAAAAACCGTAAAAGTGGTCAAAGAGGAAATAAGTTATTTGAACATGACATTACAGATCAAAAACATAGGAGAAAGAAGAGGAGCAAATAAATATGCATTGGCTTCACATCAATACAAGCTGCTGATTCAACAGGCCATTTTGCATAATGGAGTCACAAAAGGTAATAATGCAAGTTGCTCCATCACCTCACTAAAGAGAATAATTCGATTAAATGTGTAACGTTGCTTAATCACACTAAAAATCAGCAAGTCTAAAGAYTCAGTTGTGGTAGATTGTTTCCAAATTTAAAAAAAAAAAAAAAATCAAACACTCAGATATTTACCTTGCTGTGAGTATGTTGTGTAGCAAGTCCGCAGGAGGAGCAGTACTGTCAKAATCATGAAGTGATTCATCATTTGTCCACCTTTTTCTGCATGAGACTTGTCAGCAAAAAAAAAAAAATTATTTATTTGTTTCCTTCAAGAGAAATGCAGCATGCCAAACAATAGTCCAGATAATATTACTGTATATAAGAATGAATAAATAAAAAAACCAATCACACAGACTCCAGGAAGTTTAAGAAAAATTCAGGAAGAACAGACAAAGAAAGATAAGGAAYGAAAAAAAGCAAACCTTTTGTATTTAGGACATAGTTAAAGCAAAGTAGCACTACAGTCAAAAAGTTCAACTGTGTCTAAACAAATAAGTCATGCAATATTTTTACAGATTTTCATCCATTTATTTCAAATAAACACTGAAGTAGTAGTTTGTCCTAATACATTTTGGTTTTCTCCCTGCACAAATAAGAAGATATCCATCCTCACAAGGGGAAAAGTGTATTAAAGGTGCAAAATGCCTTGTGGTTTCTGTTCCACCAACAGCCTGACTGGTGAATCCAGCAGATTCCTCTACCAGCACCCATGACACTATATGGAGAACTTCAGTTAGACTGGAGCTGAAAYGCACATATCAAGCCTTAGCAAGTTCCATTCCCAGAAGGACCGTCCTCTCAAGCACCACAGACTATCTTTCATTCCATTCACAGCTCTGACTGACACGTTGTGCCAGGATGAAACTTTTTGACTTGCATGGCTCAGTTCTAAAGGACTGATTGTATATCAGCTCTCAGAAGACATTAATCATGTGCAAATTCCTCCACGAAGACGGGAGAAGTAAACATCAGACTGCAGTAAAGTTCTCAGATACAGAGGGTACYGGAGTACAAACAACAGGAACAGGATGATGGATACAGTTATCTTTAACTTAGAACTTGTATACTGTACATTTCTGGAGCTGTGCAGAATACTGATAGAGTCTTCTATCACCACTTCCATAACAGAAGTTGGAACTGCTTAGCAGGAGATAACCAGAATGACCTGTCCCCATAAAGCTAAGAACAGAACATTTACTGATTTCACAAGATCCAGGAATTCACTACAGAACTTATTTCTAGCAGAAAACTTCTAATTTAACACCTCAGGGTTGCAGACTCTTAAGTCTAATAAGTTTAATTAGATTCAATGGTTTTGAGAAACTCATTTTGAGATCCAACAGTTYTGAGATCCTGAATTTCAGGATCAGAAAAAAGACTATTTTTTGAAKTATGTTTGTAAAGGTCACGTGAACAATGTAGAACTGTCCTGCATGCAGCACTGCAGCCCAGGGCTYCATGCACAAAATAAGCATCCCTTGCTGCAATGTGCCCCAACTTCTYCTTGTAAGCTCAAATGTTTCACATRGGGGCCCTCCATATTTACCAGGTGAGTATTGTCTTGCCTAATGCACAGGCTACAGCAGTCTTTCTTGTCATTATAACGATATCCTCAAAAGTATTTAGATAACACTAAAATCACCATGTTACAAAGAAACCAAATTTTTGAGAAGCTAGGCCTAATTCACATGCAACTATCAGACTGTTCCAAGAATGATTTAGAGAAATGTTATTTTTTCCTATATTTTCCAAGGGTTTTTTAGCATTTAAAAGGGAAAATAATTGGTTATGTATTGTCTGGAATAAATAAGACATAAGAATAAGAATATAGAGAAAAGAGTGGTAAGTAAATGACAAGAAAAGAAACTTTTCCAAGTCAGATCATGTTAAAACTTCAGGTAACTCCTTCAGTAGGCTGTTATTTTTTTTGAGTTGAATGAAATTAATATTGACACACAAAGCCAAATCTTACACACCTGTTCCTTTTTCCTCAGGAAATTAAAACTTCTATCGAAATCAAAGGACATGACTCTCTGTTCTATGACAGTTTAACACAATGGTAGTCAGGTTCAGCAGCATTTCTCCTAATCTCTGCTAATTATATCAGCATGATGAAAATCTGGCCCTGCAAGGCTCCTAATTTKGTAAACATTATTGGGATTGGACACAAAAAATTTGCCCAATTGGYTATGATAGTCTAAATCCAACATTAAATATGGTGGGAAAGTACTGTGGAATTATGACATATTAGACTGTTTAAATTACTTCCCATTTGGAAAAAAAATCAAACTTCTTAATGTTCTTAAGAAGCATTCTCAACTATTGTCATTAAACCAATGCCTAATTTAACTATCTAGCTCCTAGATAGTTATATTACTATATCTAGTMATTTACAGCATCAGTTCACAAATGGCACAGCCTTGCTCACTTTAACAAATGCAAAAGTTTTATGCTAATAAAGGATAGTGCAATATAATCAATGGTAACCAAAATAATCATATTTTGGATAGTGACAGTGGTTTTCAGTATTCAGTATGTTATTAGTCTAGTAATAGTTCATAATAAATAAATCATAGTAATATGTGCAGTTGTAGGTAACAAATCAGTTTTTGTGATAAAAGAATTCTCCAACAAAAGAGATTATGAAGTAATTTAAATAAAAGAAACACTACTTGAGAAAAAACAAATATGGTCCTTAATATAGAGTAATATTTTGAATTAAATCCTCTTAATGGAGAAACATCTGCCTGTGACTAACAAATTAATCACACCAGTGAATGTCAAGCACTTATTCTGCATTATCAATAATTAAGTACTTTTATAAAATCATAATTTTAAAATCTGTGTCTTGGCCACAGTTTTAAAAAATGCATTACCAATTTAATTAAAAAAAAAAAAAAAAAAAATTACCACAGCAACGTGATGATAATAAACAACATCCTTGCCAAAAGTGAAAACTGAACAACAAAGGGAATCAAGACAGGTAGCCAGAAAAGGAGAGATAATACTGAGTTACAATTTGAAGCCAGTTGGGCACAAAATGATCTCCTAGAACTACTGAAGTTAGCTGAGCAATAAATCTTTCATTTTAGCCCACATTCTTTCCCCTTTGAACAATTTGAATTTTCTGGGGGAAATAAAACAGACTTGATTGGTTTTATCAGACCATAGCCTAAAACACTAGATGCTTTTAAATCGTAACTGTATCATCTACTTGTAGTCATACTGTTGGAAAAATGTAACCTGGATGTGACRAAACAGATACAGATGGCTTTGGGACTCCCCCACCTAACTTGGAACTAATCAGCGCTGATAGACACTTCGACAGAACAGAACCATTTTGGAGATAGGACTATTGCAACAGGAATTGTTCAGATTAAACTCTATTAAAGACTAATCATTCAAGAAGTGGAGACAGCATAGGAGCAAATTACCTTAGAGAAAATGAAATCTCCTTAAGTAGGCGGTCAGTGTATATTTTAAATCAATATCTCCTTCAGAGTTAAAGGTTGTTTACATGATTGCTGAAATCCTGTGAAGCCAACATTTTTGAGATGCCATGGATGAAATAAAAAACAATTCTCATTATTTATCTAGTAAACACAACRAAGATTAACATTTCATCAAACCCCACTTCAAAGTCACTGAAGCACCAAAATTCAATTGACTGAGAGTTGGAGGCCCGATGTGGCCATACTTTAACAGCTGTGTGTGTAAGGGAAGGGAGCCCCTGCTGTGAGCATCTAGTCATAGCTGACTGCAAATTTAATGTTGTGTGGTAGCAATCTTCTGAAAGGCACACACTTCAAATCATACTTCAAACAACTTTCTTTTCTCAGTGCTGGTTGCTTTGCTTACTTAAAACAGCTGCCAGGCACAAGCCAAATCCTTAAATGTACCTGAACCTGTACACAGACTGAGAAAAGGAATGTTTTTAATGGAGAGTATTAGATAGGKATACCAAGTGATAACCACTAGGGTCTGAGCAAGTTTTTCTAAACCAGACATGGAAGAGGACTGTAAGAGAGGAAAATCAAGTAATAATATGTAACACTGTTCATCCTGCAYGGTTATTCCCTCTACTTCATATATAGACAAACTGAGGACAGGAATCACAATCCAAGTTTGTACCACACAATAGAAGACTGATAACATCAGTGATGTTTTAGTGCCAAAATCTAATAAACTCTTCCCACAGCCTCCAAAGGGRCACCCCTAGAAAGTAGGCAGAGCACAGGTAGACTAACTCATCCCCCTGATGTGTTTTTTTGTCTCCTAAACTAAGGCATAACTAAGTAATTGTCAACCGGAGCTTGAAGGCCCCAAGTCAGTGATTTGTATAGACTCTACAACAGTGTGCTTCCACTCTCCTGATTCCTGAAATTCCCAGTATGTCCCTTGCAAAACCAACACTGCAGAGCAGATATCCAACTGAGGCAGCTTTTCTTGAAACAGAGAGGGCTTGCAACAGCCATCAGGAACTCACTGAGTGTAAGCAGYAAGAAAAGTCGTAAAGTCATATCTACAAAAACATCCCAGATAAATAGATCCCTACTAAAAATAATCAAAATCAGTTTTTATAGAAAATTGAAAATTTAATTTTCAACAATACTGAATATTAAAGAGTATTTGAGATGCCACATTCTAAAGTGGATGTATCTTTTCTTTAGTCCTTGTACTTGCTTCCTTGTCCCAAGCAATTTTAAAGATGGTTTCAATTACACTTAGCACATAAAATAYATCTGTGTACTGAAAGCTCCTAATAAACCTTTGTAATCTAATGGGTAGCAATAAGTTTAAAAAGCTGCATAASAAACAAAGTCATTTCTATAATTAAGGTCTGATACACACATAATAATTTGACCATTGAGGTGCAGCTTTATCTCCTGTGTTTTCATAAASAGAAAGCTCTTTGATGCATGTTACTGCTTTTCTCAAAAGCTTTGCCAAAATAGAAAACATGTACTTCATGGTCCCACAAAGATGAGAAAAYAAGAAAGCAGTTAAAATAGCAGGGAAATGGGATCTAAAAACATAAAGCAATTAACAAAATTTGTAAAACTACTACTGCCCCATCAGAAAACAAATATCAGTTGCAGAGAAGCMATTTTTCAGGCATGATCTACTTGAAACACTGTTAGTACCTATCTGGTTTGCCCTGCTGGAGTTGGGACTGGTGCAGGTGTGAAAACTTTAGATAAAASGAGAAGCAAAAATGTTATGCCAACATAACAGTCAAACTCCAAAAAATTCAGGAACCACACTAGAATTGATGATAATTTCTTATTTCCTCCAGCAGTTTAGAGATTAAGCAATGGATTTCGGCCACTTAAAATAAAGCAGGAGCAATACTTTTTCTCTATATGATGCCAGATTTAAAGGTCTGGGCTCACATTTCTGAGCAAGTCAACACCTTCCTGAAGCAGCGGGCACAGCAAATGTTGAAACCAAGCCCCAATCACCTGGCAAGTGC
The DNA here is from genome assembly GCF_030028575.1 of Malurus melanocephalus. Taxonomy (NCBI): domain Eukaryota; kingdom Metazoa; phylum Chordata; class Aves; order Passeriformes; family Maluridae; genus Malurus; species Malurus melanocephalus. The sequence goes on along the minus strand of NW_026623273.1, from coordinate 1,866,241 downwards.
AGCATCCTCATCCCACGAGGTATCCCACCCAGGCAATTTTTGCTCAAGKTTGATTAGCAGTTTTTATACCGTAGCTAAGCAGCGGCATCCTGAAAGCAAAGAAGACTAGATGGTCATTAAACGACTTAAATTCGTGGGTATGCGATGATGCTAGAGGGCTTCTGGAAGCGCGGTACGAGTACAACGGTGCTCCAGCCCTCCCTCACCGCCGTGCTGAGRAGCGCCTGGAAAACACGGGATAACAGGCAGGCAAAGGGTGGACAGGGCATCAGAAGTGCTAAAATTCAAAGTAAAAACTCCACAGCGCGCTTCAAAACAAGCGCCAGGGTCGAGAGGTGGGTGGGTGCTCCTCAGCGGGGCAGGCAGAGCTCCCCTCAGCGAGTGGGACGGGACGAGACGGAGAGGAGAAGGGGGAGTCACTGAGGGAACGGGGGGCTGTCGTGACAGGGAGACACCGGCATCACTCACCTGCAGSCTCCGGGAGCTCCCTCCGGGCCGGGGTCAGCGGGCTCCCCACACGCCGGGACGCGCCGGCCCCYCCGGTCAGTGCCGGGAAGCGGCTGGGCCGCCCCTCCCCGGGCAGGGCGGTGCCTCCTCCCACCTCGAGGAGCCGGGTGAGCAGCTTCTCGTAAATTTTTCCCCCKCTCCGGGAAGCACGGCCCGTTCCTTTGGCTGCCCTCCCAAAGACGGACCGGGGCTGGGATCCGCCTCCTCCTCGAGGTTTCTCAGGGCTGCGGGGTCCTGGGTGTGCCCAGCAGGAGCAGGGGGACGGGCGGGATAGCCCGAGAGGACCGTGAGRGGCAGAGAGAGTGGATCCATTCCGATGTGCCCAGCCCCCAGTGGGCAGAAAATGCAGGTAGCAGTGATGTTGCCGAGGCACTTTCAGCCCTCATGCCGTGGCCTCAGGGTCCCTGTGTGTCCTGTGGTGGCTCCAGGACGCAGGGAMGGTCGCTGTGGCGGCCAAGGCAGAGGGTGAGGAGGGGCCCGGTGGCTGCGGCGGGGCGCGGGGCCCGGGCCGTGACCAGACTGACCCGGTACCACATTCCCACAGGCAGCYGGCTGAGGAAATCCCCACAGAAACCGCGTCCAGTAAGGCTGTGGCTCACAAATTCTTCACTCCCAAAAATTGCATAAGGCATGAAGGGAGACCAGGAGCGGACCCTGTGTTTGTTGTGGGCGTCCATCTCATCGGCCTTATTCAGAGAGGTACAATATGCCCAGAGCTGCCTGGCTACATCTAATGTAGCCATGAGAAAGTTTTGTTTAAAGTTGTTGCCCATTCATTCYAGGGCATTCGTGGTGAAGGCTTTTCTAGTTTGTAGCACTTCKGCGTAGAAGAGTTCTTCTGTCTCTAACCTTCCTTTTCCTAAACTAGGTTTCTGGGCAGAACATTATGCACCTAATAAGATGCTCTTTTCCTTGCTTCCYTCTGGCTTGTCTCAAATTCCTGAAGCCTTTCATCAGGAGGATGTGATCCGTGAAGTTTTCAGCCTTATAGGCTATATTGTTTTATACCTCACGATATATAGTTTGTCATTTTTTTGTAATAGCATAATATTGCCAACATACACTTTGCCTTGTGATCCACTTCAGCACCTTGATCCTCCTCTTCTGAACTGCTGTCTAGGCAGTTGTTCCCTGACATTTTGTATTTCAAGGATGTCTCATACTTCCTCTGCCAAGTAACATCCTGTCCCTTAGTCAGGCATTCCATTTTCTTACGATGCTTGTGCTTTCTAGTCAAGCAAATGAWTTCTAGTCAAAGGATAGTTTCATACAACAGAACCTTATTCTTAATAATTGTCCTATTTCTTCCAAACAGTTCCTCTGCATGTTTCATGAGTCATATAAACTGAACTTTTCACAGAGGGTCACTCATTTTTTATTGCCTGCATGTGGTCTGGAGGCACCACAGCTGGACATTTACTGTTGTCTCAGAATTCAGAGCAGTATGCACATGAAAGGTCATCTAACTGCTTCGTTTTACTGAAAATGCAAACCACAGATGTCTAGGCTTGGATGCCAAAATTTTGGCTTTCTTTTTCTTATGTTTGTTTAAAAGTGTCTGTAATATGCTAATAAATTCTTTCCTCTAATGTGTCTACAAAGTGTAATTAGTAATGCTTTCTGAAAATTTATCAATTACGTATTTGAAAGTAGGTTTTKAATTATGTGCAATAAATAAAATGGGGGATAGAAAATCTTTGCACATACATGTTTTAAACATAATATATTGATTCATTTTTGTGCTTTGAGCACTCCTCTGTGTTTGAAACATTCTTTTAGGGCCTCTAGTGGAGATCCTTTTTAAAATTCATCAATATATTTAACATTTTCTGAATCGTTTCAACCATGATGTGGTTCTCTACTGCATCTTTGGACAGCATCAACAGTTTCTGATGCTTCTTTTACTGATCCACAAGATCCATAAATTCCAGAATGAACAATGTGTTAGTTTATCCTTTGAATACTTACCTATGAACTTATGAATTCCCTGCTATTTAGAAATCATATTCAAGGTACTAATTACACTCAAAAAACCTAAGAAGTTATTGAATAATGTTCATAAGAAATTTTATGCCTGGTCAGAAAGTGTTTCAAAATGGAAGTTATCCTGATATTTGAGCAGGAAAAACAGAAACAGAARGAGAACAAAGATAAATCCACAAAACAACCTGGAAGCTTAATGTGTCAAGTGTCACAGAATCTACAGAATTTAAAATCCCAAGTCAGATATCAAAGTTCTCTATTTACCAACTTATAGGAATGCAGTTTGGAAAGGCCTAGAAAACATCCCATCCAACCTTGCACCCTCTGTGTCTGTAACAGCTCTGTGCTTCACCCCACCTTTCTGGGTGTTTAATTGCCTATGTACATTTATCCAAAGCCACAAGATACACCTGCATAACCTTGATCCAGACTCTATGAAAGTCTTCTGTCTGTAGAGAATTTTGAAAGTAGGACTGTGGGCATGAGCTTGTCACTGTTTAAAGATGTCAGAGGGAAAATACCAACATATATAAAATCAGAAAGATAAAGATCACCTTGGGAAGCCTGGTCAAGCTAGGCAGTCTAGTTGGGGACTAGCTGTGAGCCCTTGCATCATGTTAACAGCATTGATGGGGGATTGCAAGTTGGAAATGCTGGAATTCCTCTCCAGAGAGTCATGGGAAGTGACCWTTACCCTTTTGACTCATGCCTACACAGTCAGCGAAGACTTCTTGAGTAACTTAATGTAAATGACAAGTATACTAATGCTTTGTCTAGCAGCTCATTAAACTCTAGCTAGCTCTTCTGTCTCTTAGCCAGTAACTAACTGCATTATTTTCAATTATGTGTATTCTTCTGTGCCTGGCTAAAATAACCTAAACAAACTGACAAATGCCCTCAACTTCTTAAACAAACTAAGGCTAGCTATTACAAACTCCAAAGAAGGTAAAAACCTAGGGCATAACCAGGTCAAGAACTTCTCTAGTTCCAATCTGTTCTGTAAAAATACACAAAGGAATAGAGTGACAGAGGTGARCATTGATGCATATGAGTTTGGGTCACTGATTGTGTAAATAACTCATGAATAACAGGTAGTTTTTCTAGGACTCATTTATCATGAAACAAAGAAAGTTGTGGGTGCAAGGAATCTCATGCATACCCTACCGATTGTATCTAGTTTGATTACAAGCCAACCAATTTATTCCAGAAATATGACAGCCTAAATCAGCGTTCTTTGATCTCTCTCTGCTAAGCAGCTGATTAAATGGGATCTCCCCTTGAGCAGGGACACCTCTCAAGGCCACTCTTCAAGGCAGGGAAACTTCCCAYCAAACACAGATCCAAGGTAGTTGATACCATGCATAATCTGGTATTATAATTATGCTAAGATTTTTGGATTGGTAGCTCTGATTTTTGTATTGGCAGCTTTGGATCATTGTTATGTCCTTTGTGCAGTAAGTAATCCAGTGAAACTTGCCACTGAATTTAGTTGTTAAAGTCACACTTTTACAACATAGTTAAAAAAAAAAAAAACTTCTACTGATACTTTTGGTGGTATTTGCTAATTTTCCATATTTTCGTGTCAACTGTTCCTAAAATATTTCCTCTTTTATATGTCTAGTGTTTGTAACTTCTTGGCATCAAAAACTAGTGTTTCTCTGTTGAGATCTGTGTTATGCAATGTTCTTGTAATGCTACATAACCTACTTGCATCATTTACAAAATCTACCCTGATGTTGATATGTAATTTTTACCTGTGCTGACTTACATGATGCAGTAAATCTGCCCCTTATGACTAATAAAAAAGTAATTTTCTCATTTCTCCACCCTTCAGGAAGAAAGTAACCMATTAGAACAATGCTATCTATGTTAACAGGACCATTTCAAAGGAAAACGAAAAAAAATCTGCAACATAATATACTTAACACAATTCCCTTTGTCAGGCACTGAATTAAAGACTTGAAACAAGAAAAATGGGGTAATTTAATGTTTTTCATTAGCCAATGCAATGAAATRCTTGACTGTGTTAATTAAAGTAAAACAGAAATATTAGTTTGTATTACAAGAATTTCTGATTCCAGTTAGCGATCATATGAGTGAGTTTCTGCACCGTTTAGTGAAGGTGTTGATTGTCTTATTAAAATCTACTAATTTGTATGAAAAATCTGAAGTTCTTTCAATTGTAAATTAATATTTAACATGGTGTGAAAGATGCCACCTTTACCCCAAAAGCAGGATGAATCACATGCACTTCCTGATTATCAAGCTGAGATTTTTTTCGTAAAATCCTCCATTGCCAGAAGTTCCATAGCCTTCCAAGGCAGCCTCTGGCTAGGACCTAATGACAGTGGAAGTTCTCTCTCCCAAAAAGGCTTACTAGATCTTATACCCACTGCTCTCTGCCTGCAAGCTAACAGACACCAAGTTATTTTTCCTGTTCTGCAGCAGCCTTTGAAACATTGAAGATTAATAAAAGGACTCCATCAGCCCTTTCTAGGTTAAACAAACTCAGTTCTTTCTGTGACTTACAGTACATTGATGTGCTCATTACTATTCACATCTCTAGAGTCCAGTTTTGAAAGAAGAATTGGAGGATGCAGCATTCCTTTTAACAGAAGCCTTATTAACATTGAATTTACTCCCAGGTGACACTTCTGTCCCTACCTGTCTCTATATTTGCTGTTTCCTCAGAAGCAGAATGTTGTTTATTTAAGATCTATCTGTGATGTTCTATAAGCCATAGGTCATTTCATCTTGCCAATTCTTCTTTTTCCTGCTTGTTCAATAGTTTCTGTTTAACACTACAACATTGCTCTTAAACCTTTGAGACACCATTTCTCTAACTTGTGAAGATGCTTTTGAATCTTAATCCTGTTTTCTGATATGATTGTGTCTCCTCACAGCTTCATGTCATTTGAAAATCCTGAGCATCTTCTGTTTTATCAGATAGATTGTTGGTTGTGTACAGCCCAGAYGGATCTTTTTAAGTCCACTATTGTTTCTTCTTCTCTGTGAACCACTGCAAATTGCTTTCTGGCTGCACAGTGGCAGCTTCCAAGCCCAAAGTAAAGCAAATCACTGTTTTCCATAAACGGTGTTCCTCATACATGATTTAATTCCTACTCAGGAACAATGTCTATTTAGTTASAAGTTGCAGAAGTGCTCTATAGAGTGAAAGAGTTCAGAGAAAAATTCTTGAGCTGAACTGCACTGAACTGAACACAGATGTACTTCAGATATACTTTTTAGTGCATCCAGAATGCTAAGAGGTTTTCATAAATATTCATGCAGTTTCTCTGGGAGTAATTTCGGTCATCCCACAGCTTCAGAGGAGTTGTTGAATTGTACAACTATGTTGCATTGAGATTGTACTCTTTGTTTCTGAGTAGGCCTCTYAGCTTGGAGTCAGGCTAGGATTCCTCAGTGCCAGCCTGAGTTGTCTTACAAAATTTAGGAGGGAGGAAAGGTCTAACTGCAGTTGTTTTGCAGGTGCATCCTGAGTTCCCTGCAGAAGTAAGATTTGAKCTTTCTGTAGGTATTTCCACTGTTCTTGTGGTAGGTCACTGTAAAGAGCAAGGCCTGATCTTATATTGAATTGCAGTTTGTTGTACACAARCTTGTGTGATTGCATCAACAATCTCTCCTCCAGGCATATATCTTTGATCAAGTAATAATTGTGGTTTCTGACAAGAGGTGATGCAGGTGTTATATYAGGATAATCTGATATGATCTTAGCTAATAAGTGTAGAACAAGTGTAACTTTGTTCTAAAAAACTTAGATCACAGTAGCATAAATAAGATATGGGATTAATAAAGAAAAAATTATCATTTATTTGCCTATAACTAAAAATTGCACAACAATCCTCATTATAAACAATTGCCATTAAGATGAAAAAGCAGTGAAATGTAGGAAGTATTCAGGACATATTAATTAATTACAATTAATATGCAACTTCAAGTCTCTGTTTATGCATATACATGATTATATCATGCTAAATTAGTTGAGGTCTTCATTTCTTCTCAGCCTTTTTTCCCAGTGAACACTGAGTTACATAAAGTTCACTTATTTCTATAGATCCTCTGTATTCTTTTCTCCCAAATGTCAAGTGAAAAGTCTGCAGCATTGTTATACTAAAGTATTTAAATACAGCTCAAAAACAAACAAAAAAATTCCCTATAATCTTTTTGTCTGTGGTACTTTATCCACAATGTCATATAAACCAAATTTGCGTACATCAATTTAGTAGAAAGCTCTCATCTTTTCCCCACCTAACTTACTTGGAAACTAATGCTACCATAATTTTCTAGTGTTATTAGAARTGCAGTTCAGTCCAGCACTGCAAGCTAATAGAGTCATTACTAATAACTATTTACATCATTTAGGCACTTACCGTTGATGCTGTTTGTGGTTTTGAGAACCACACCTTGCAAGAACCTTGAGAGTCTTGGGTTCTCCTTTGAGTAGATAAATTCCAGCCTGGTCATGTCTCAGTACTATTTCCCATTGGATTGGATGAGGCACAAGTAGTTTGCCTCTCCAGGTCCCATACTTCTGTGTCTTTCTGAAGAGTGACACCTTTAAACAGGAGGGCAATGGTTTTATCCATTTACACTACTGTTAAATCTGTGCCTTTAGTCCTTCTTTGGGGTTGCTCCAAGCATGTATTTGAACTTATTCCATCTGAAGACAGATTTGAATCCTTTTCTTTACTTTCAGGTTGAGCACTCAAGTCAGTAGGCTGTTAGAAAAGGGCTGTGTGTCTCAGSACTTTGAAAGAGCAGTCTTTAACATCTTCCTGCAAGGGACAAGTACATGCAACATGCAATAAATAGTCACACTCTGAGAAATGAGCTTCCTGAGAATTCCCACACCTAGGTTTTAACCTCGGCAGAGTTTGTGCAGGCTGCAACTGTGTGTGAAGTCTAGCTCTTCAAGGAATTTGACTGTAGAGATGCCAAGTGCATTCAGACTTTCAGGTTAATGGATAGCTAGATAGGATTCCAGGGAAATTAGCTTCTGCCTAAGAGCCTCAATATGTAATTGTGTAGTTTCCCGGCTCATCGGAAACAGACTAAGATCAAAAATATGCATTCTCTGGGTCCCAAACTTGAGACACTTTAGCTTTATTTTCAGATCAGTTTTTCTCGGGAGAAACTCTCTGCTACCATCTTGTGGAAATATAGAGGAAGAGAGATCAAAAGCGAACATATTTGGTTTACGGGGAGGTCAAGGGTTGAGATTCATTCCTCCATTTGGAGCGCTGGACCAATAAAATATCAAGAGTTTGATGTAACATTTCAGGAGAGAGGAGTAAACAGCTTGGTGTGGTAAAACAAAGTAGTTGTAGTAGTAGCATTGAGATTGTGTGCTCAAATACACTGGATACATATTTGTTTTGTTATTGAGTTTGTGGTTTTGKTTTTTTCCCTGTATGAAAATATGCTAGGATGAAAAAGGGGCTCATATTTCTCTCTGAACGATCASAGGATTATTTATGGGTTAGCAGGACTCCTTGATTACCTTTATGGYTACATTAGACAGCACTAATTCAGGACATATACACAGTAAATGTCTGAGCCCAGATAAAACTGTTTGTTCTGAGTGATTGGATAATGCAATGGGSCATATTCAGAAGGAGGAGAGGAAGGTAGAAGAAGGTTCCCTGTGGATTTTCGCTGTGCTATGGACCCTTACCTGATGTAAGAACATCTGTGAAATCTTCTCTTGGGTATCTGATGGAGAAATCATATCAGTGTGTGAACAGTAGTGCTTTCAGATACAAATTCACTATTCCAGCTGGAGATAACCACTAGCAGGAGATGATGCAGAGGCRTTTGACTGCAAAAGTCCCTCTGGTGGTGCAGGATGAGCCTAAAATCATTCCTGAGTTCTGGGACAAAAACATCCACTGACAAGACCTGATGGAGTGTAGGCAACAAGTGAGACTGAGGTGAAGGACTGTTTTCCCACAGGGTGAGTTTAGGAAGTGAGGCTTGCAAAAAAAAAAAAAAAAAAAAAAAAAAAAAAAAGTTTCCATAGATGTCTTACTTTTCTCTATTAATACTATGCTACTCCAATACATGAGACAATTATTTGCTTTAAACACAGTTTCAGAGTATGTCTACTGTAGAACAAATGGGCAAATCTGAATTAGAAGCTTGAATGGGCTACTGCAACYGGATGGTTTCAGGCTTCTCAGCTAGTTATTTAAACTCAGTGTGGGGATTTCCACTGTACCAAGCACTGGGAATAATGGAACATCTCTAAACAAATCTCCAGGTTTCCATGAAATATGATTACTAGAAACGGCTAAGTCATTTGGGCTGATGTTTAACAAAACAAAGAGACCCACAACAGCGAACTGGCACAGAAAATGTTAACCCAAATGAGTTTTTCAACTGAATAAATGACTGACATCTTGAAATGGTAGTGCTGCCTCTATATGCCTGTTTGTCAACTCACAGTAGCAAATAAAATTAACTGGAAAAGGACTTTGTCAATCCATTGGTGATACAAAGTTTTTAAAAGAGAGGGATTTTTATTCCATGTCTTGGCTTTGAATTGCTATATTCAAAATTCTTTCTGAATTCTTCTGGAAGTCTTGTTCAGTAGAAAGTCTGTGGAAAGCTGAACTAATCTCTAAAAGATAAGGTAAGCTTTCTCAGATGTAACTCAGGATCTTGTCTTTATACATTGTTGAAATATCCTGTATGAAAAACCTACTGCATTCACTAGAAAAATGAAAAGAGCTGGGGTGTTATGTGGATGTGCCAGAAGAAGAAATTCTAATAATTCCCACCACTGACAATTAATGAGTTATCTTTTTCCTCCTTCACCAAAATGTAGAGTCTGGGTTAGGATGTATGAAAGGTAAAGGAATTGGAGGGTAGTAGGCCTTGGAATTTTAAGTACATTAGTGTCATGTACTATATGTTCAATAAGCTGAGATGCCTAGATTTAAGTTATATACCATGAATTGTGTTATTACTGGTTGAAACTTCAGTGTGTTTTTAGTGACTGAATAAGGCAATTAATCAGTTAGAAATTAATAAAAAAATTCACAGTAGAAGATGATACAGCATGAATGCATGATGTAATCTACAAAAGGCTGGGTATAATATTTAAAGAAAATTGCTGCCTTGATTGTTTGGATGCTTAGGCTCAGCTCAGTGGTTTGATGGCTGAAATTTAGTGCAGTGCTTCCATCTGCCAGAACAAATAAATGAATCTATGGTGAGGTCAGTGTTGTGCTGTGTTGCACAGCACATTTAGGTGAGGCTGAGGAAGTCTGGCTCATGGAGGTATTAGAAGCACATCCTGGATTAGTGGTCTGAGAGCACCAAGCAATCATTCCTGAGTCTGGGATGCCAGAAGTTGGGAACACTGCAGAYGATAGTGCCAGTTAATGACCATTAAGCAGGGAGGAGGCATACTCTGCAAGGAACTGCCCGAAGAATATGTCATTAGAGCTGCTCATGGGCMTAGTGGCAAGTACTGTCCGTGCCCCGGGGGATTGTAGGCATTCCAACAGCAGCTATTCCAGCCCTAATRTTGTACCTGCAAGCTTCTCCTGGGGACAGAACTCTGTCATGGTTTAACCTGAACCGGCAGCTACACACAATGCAGCCACTCACACACTGCCCCTCCTGGTGGAATGGGAAGGAGAATCAAAAGTGAAACTTGTAGGTTGAGGTAAGAAAATAATTAATAATTAAAACATGTATTGAAAAGTAAAATATAATAATGATAGCAAATAATACTACTAATGCTTGGAAAAGGGTAGAAACCAAACCCAAGGAAAAATAATGATGCGCTATAGTGTTACTCAGCCCTCACTGAGCAATGCCAGGCCCAGTCCTTGTACTCTGATCATCTCTGCTTCCAGGTAATTCCCCAGTTTATATACTGGAGATGATATTCTACAGTGTGGAATATCCCTTTGRCCAGCTCAGCTCACCTATTCTGACCATGCTCCCTCCCAGCTTTTGTTATGTATCTCCTCACTGACAAAGCATGAGACACACAAAAAAAAAAGTCAGTGAATTAGGATAAACCCGACTTGGCAGAAATCAAAACGTCAGTATGTTACCAACATGATTTTCATASTGAATTCAAAACACAGCACTTTACCAGCTATGGAGGACAAATTAACTGTATCCGAGACAAAACCAGGAAAAGAAGTTCTGTTGTCTTCACACTGCCTCCCTGAGAAAAAGAAGTGCTGCCAATCGGTAGCTTTTCTGGTGACATTGTGGGTGTCTGCACGGGGTGTAGATTCCATATAAGATTGCACTTGTGCCTCTTAGCAGTATGATGGGCTTTTCTCTGATGTCGAATGGTTCGCAGATCAAGTCGTTTTCTAAAAGGGTAGCRTTTCTGATTTAGCTATAAAGCCTTTCAAGATGACAAACCCAATCTCCAAAATATCATCCTCATACTAGGGTGTTTTATCCATGGAAATACTCCACTGTGTACTCAGTATTTAAATACACCTCTTGATTGATACACGTTATTCCGCAACAGATTCCGGGGAAAAATGTCCTCCAGACAAGGCTAGGTGGCGCAGTAGGTCAATGCATTGAAGTTTTCAGACGTTTTAAGGTCTGCAAATTCCTGTGAATTTCCACAGCCTCATATGTTTATTGACATATTGATGCATTGATTAATGTGGAAGAATCTCATTGCTTTTTGTGGCTTTTTTGAGTCATTATTTTTCATTCTCATCCAAGTAAAAGTCCACATAGAAGAAGCTTCCAAGGCACTTTTTGAACAAAGTATTATAAATGCTTTCCTCATTTTTTTACCTTGACTTCCAAGCAGAACTGCAGTTGAGGGCAGAGCCTGACTGCTTCTAATTTGGGAAAATTAGAGTTTATTTCATTCTTACTGMCCTCTTGAATACCACAGGAGTGTGTTTATAGATGGTTTGTATACCAATAAACCACTGTCTCCAAATACTTACCAAACATTAAAGAAATCTTCAGTGTCAGCTGTTTCCTGTATGAAAAAGGAAAGATTTTTAAAAATACATTATTAGTGTGCCCTCAATATTTCTTCCATTTGCCATGGGAAAAAAAAAAAAAAAAAAAAAAAAAAAAAAAAAAAAAAAAAAAAAAAAAAAAAAAAAAAAAAAAAAAAAAAAAAAAAAAAAAAAGGAAAAAAAAAAGAGTCTAAGAGTGAAAAGTTTCTGTTTTGCTTAGAAAAAGGAGAAATATCTGGAACATTTTGTGAAGCTACTTAGTAAGCATTAAGTGGAATATTTTTTGGTTGCCAAATTAGATTGTAAAAAACTGCTAGTTTGTCAAATAGAAAATATTGTTTACATAAAATGTTCAAGATAAGTGTCCATCTCATACATTTTTATTTGCAGAAGATAATTAAGTCATGATTAGTGAGTTATTTATATTATTTAGAAGAGGTCAGGAGAAGAGGTATTAATATTTGAGCAGTAGTATGTGGCATTTCAAATAATGCCTATTATCAAAATGGTTGAGGGTAACAGTCAGATGGTTAATGTACTGAGCATTTAGCATCTGCTCCTGTGAGGTGTCAAGTGCCTTTGCAAGGCACTGAGTGCACTCAAATTACATTAGAATAACGAGGGAACTCACTTCCTTACAGGAGATTCTCAGCCACTGGCAGGATAAAGCTGTTATCACACAGGCRTTAATGGATAATAGGAAAAATCCATTTCCTTCTTTCAATTTTCTTTTTGTGTGTATGTGTAGCTTTCTGCTCCTGAAAGGGCTTGTAGAAGTTACCAATGCTCTGTAAACACTACTCTGAAAGCTGAATGCCTGCAAGCAAAATATCTCCTGTCTGCTCTGAGACACAGGGTAAGCAYAAAAGCTGAAGGCAACAGAGGGAAATTGAAGAGAACAAGAAGTCATGAAAACCTTTATGTGGTAGATTTAAGACCTTTATTACAATCTGTTTCTCTAGCAGGGTGGAGCTCCCAACATCTCTGTTCAATGTGGCCACTCCTTGGTGTGCAAACACATTGGCGGGAGCTCTCTGCTGCCAGCCTCTGCCCCAGGATAGAAATGCAATTGTTAAGCAACCTAACTCWGCACAAATCCCAGAAATCACATCACACAGCTTGATCAGCATTCACAGCCCATATTCCTGACTGGTTCCAGGATAATCTGCTTTTCCTGACATTGATGCTGGTTTAGCTCCACTAAGTAGGGTTGTTAAGACTCCCATTCTTTAAAATTGAAAACACCATGCCAGGTTCTTGTGGTATTTTTAGTTACTGTGACACCGGTTTTAGAAGGTGTGRACCAGAAGAAAAGTAACAGCTGTATTCCACAGGAAAGCAACAGCAACTGAAAGAACCTGCATGGATTTAAASTAGTGTGAACAAAGATGATACCACTTTAGAACTGCAAACACCTCCTGCTTCAGCATTTTTATGGAGGCAGTGTCCACACACTTCATACAGTGTAATCATAAGAGATATGTGCAGAAATCTGCAGGAGGAAATACAATGGATTTGATAAAATAGCCAGCAATGAGTGAGTGAGTGTTTAAATTATTGAAGAAGCTTTCTTCTGGAGCCTCAATCTCTTATATGCCAGGTCCTACACAAATGCTGGGCAAAATAAATGTAAATTTCAAACAGCTGTGGAAATTTGAAGTAAAAGACAGCTGATGATAATATGCAGAAAGGGAAGCACAAAGAAACAGTATTTGTTATGTGATAAATAGTAGTAGCAGGATTATATGATACTCTAGCTATGGTTGGTATTTCAACAACTTCATGATATTGAGTGAGAAGTTGCTCTGGGGAAGCAAACAGAGTATATGACTTTCTCAAGCTATTGAAGTGTGGGGTCCATTCTAAATCTATGTCATGTCATTTAGACAGGTGGTGTTTTTAACTCCTCTCTGTGGGAGAAATTAAACCAGCAAGGGTTTCTCAGGCTGGCACTGTAAGATAACTCTAGGACTCAGATTAGCCCCATCACAGACAGAATTGTGAGTCTTCTGGGGAGCTACTGTCATCTTTCTAGAACGATGTCCTTGCTCTACTCAGGTCTTGGAGGGATATGGTGAGTGTCTCATGATTCCTAGACCTCTGATGTAAGGGTCAGCAAGATTGTCTGTTCTTGGGTTTGTCCATGAAAGGCCTTGAAATGCAAGGAAGAGAAGTTAGAGATGTGGTACTGAAAGAAAGACAACCAGTCAAAATGAAAGATAAAGATAAAATGCTGSCAATAATATACTGGATAGATATGAGCAGGTCAAGCTGGACAAGGCCAGGGAGGAAAGTTTCTTAGGGGCTGACATGAGACACAGCAGTCTTTTTACAAGAGTTTAAGCTGTGAGACAGAAGAAGCTAAGCTGTAGAAATGGTTTGTAGAAATGATGCTTAGAATTTAGACCTAACCTGCCAGTAAAGACAGGTGAGGTTGTAATCAATGGTAATTCCTCAGTTATTGACTTGAGATAATACCACTAAGTGGTATTATCTTAGAAAAGGAGAGTGAGGGGTTGTGGATTTATGAGAAGGTTAAAAGTGCCATCGAGTTTACCAGCAAGTCATTTAAGGTTGGAAAAATTATGAGTAATAGGGGCAAATAAATATCAATTAAAATAACTGGATAAATTATTACTATGTCTGGTTTTATTTTGCTGAATGGGTCTCACAGTGAGCTTGTTTTTACAGATTGGGTAAACAGGTCTTAGATCATTCTCTGTGTGTGCTAGGAATTGTTCTTCATATTCTGTGGTACATGGTTGCATCAAAATTATGCTAGGGGACTCATGGCTTTTAACTCAAAACCTACCTGTTAAACTCATGGACATTATTGAAACACCAAGGCTTACTCACTGATGACACAATCATGTGTCATGCCCWTCTTTCACATCTCCTCAATGTCTTTCTCCTCTTCTTTGCTATSTTGTGTCATTTTCCGATCAATTAGAACAATACTTTGTGTATCAGTACTCATCCACTGCTTCACTATCAACTTCTGTCTTCTCTCCCAGATACTGAATAGCTTACTAATTACCAGTTTATCACTTTATGTGTATAATTGCTCTTATTCTTAGCAAGTACAGAGATGAAATGAAGAATTCCCCTCAAATTCATGTAAATTCCTTTTTACACCATTGCAAATGACCGTTTTTGTGTAAGAAAAAAAAAATCTTTTCCTTACTCATCTTGTGAATCATTTTCCAAGAATAAAAAATAAGAAYATCATTTGATGAGTTCACCTAAAAGGTAAGCATTCCTTTGGCAAAATTATATTATCCACTATTTCTGACCACAATGCTACCTCATCTGCTTTCTCACCAGTTCTTTCATCCAGAAAGTTCTCTCAAGGATTCATAAATCCTACATGAGAATATATTAATAACAGCTTCATGGTACCAGTTTTTCTGTTTTGACCTCACTGAACGTCATCTTGTAGCAATACCAAACACCCTATGTGGRCAGGGAAAAGGACTGGTGAGAGACAAGTTATTACTTTGTTGTGTAGTTAGTTGGTATTATTAATCCTTTGAACATCTAGTGAATGTTTCAATGTACTTTGAAGACTCTGTGGTTGCACCGGGTTTGGTTAATTTTGACTCWTGGGAAGAGATCAAAGGATTACAATAACTCTGTTGTGGTTGCCCAGAGCTGTACATTTCCTTTGTGGTAATGTGTAATAATAAAATGCCTTGAGAGATACCATGAGATTTGTCCAATGGCTTACCTCGTGGTGGGTATCTCACCTTGTAGCAGTGAAAATGGGGTGTACTTGTGTGAATGTTGGGTAAGGAGGAAACAGTGGATGAGAGACAGGAGAAAACAAAGATATTATAAGACCAGCAAACAGTGACAACAGCTTCTAAGATAYTAAAACTAACAATTAAAAGAAGATACATTACATCCACATTCTTTTTTTCATTGTACTCAGACTTCAAAATCAGTATGACCTAATGGACAAAAATCTCTTACATTTCTTTTTGTAATCTGAGTTTCACAGATGTGTGATTTGTATTTGGCTAMAATTTTCTTCACCTGTCACAATCACCAGCCACAATGTAAGGATATAAAAAAAAAAATCTTGTCTGTGTTGCTTTTCCTGTGTCATTTTAATCCCCTTCAGCATAGCAGAGTGTGAGTGAACCATTAGATTGTTATTACTACCATGGGTACTCAGGCCTTTCAAATCTTTTGGGAGTAAGAGGTGAGTGGATCCATGTTCTGGGTTGCTTTGAATGGTGCTGTGATGGTTTAATAGCTTCATCAACATGTGGCATTTCCATCACCCATCAAAGACTTTT
Organism: Malurus melanocephalus; assembly: GCF_030028575.1. Lineage (NCBI taxonomy): Eukaryota > Metazoa > Chordata > Aves > Passeriformes > Maluridae > Malurus > Malurus melanocephalus. The sequence continues at coordinate 1,850,469 of NW_026623273.1, read as the reverse complement.
CTGAGATACCTTTTTGTCAGTTCCTCAAAGTCTCCTGAAAATATGGATAGTAGAATTTCATTAWTTTGACACAGATCTCATCTGTGTATATAAGCACTACTTATATAAGTACTACATATATAAGCACTACTACTATTACTTCCTACTAGTATGAAGGAGCCCAGCTCACCCAAGTGAATTGTGACTRTTCTCTACTTGCCTTTGTTATTACTTGCCACAACCCTAATTTTGTGTCAACCAAAAAAGGAATATTATTTCCAGATTAAAATTCTTTCTAAAAATGTGTGTTAGGATGCAGTCCTGGAAGACTAGTGGAAGAAGTTTGGTGCAAGCTTTTTTGAAATTCTAAAAGTATTTTGTCTGCATCTGCAGAAAGCATCCAGCAGAGGCATATATGTCTAACCACTGTAACAGTTTCTTATTAAACTGGATGTTTACAAAGTTTCATTATCCTTTTCTAGGTGAGCACTTCCTATGGACTTTCACTACCTTCTAGGGGGTTAATTAGTGAACTGATTAATTCAAGTGTATTCCTTGTTATGTGAGGTTACAGAAATTCATTGATCTCTTTTGCAGAGGTATTTTCCAGTTTGTACAGGTCTTTTCCAATTTGTACAGGTTCCTACCAGTTGCAGGGTGATTTTACACTTCAATTACCTGGAGTATCTGCTTTAGCATGTGAGAAACTAAGAACTTCCTTTACATCATTTGCCACATAGATTCAGGCTCTCTGTTAAATACMGATTTTTAGCTTGAAAAGTACTTGTTTCCTTTTCTCATTCTTTATATCTCTGCCCTTTTGAGTGCTTACCAAATGTATAAGGTGCTACCAGCAGTTTGGACCAGAAGGACTTTCAAGTAGCACACTGAAACAAGGCCGTGTTTGCATTTTGCTAAAGATTTTTGGAACATTATAAAGCACAGGGAAGTCAGGTTTTGCCTGGATTTATAATCTCAAGYTCAAACAAAAAATGCCCACAGTCAAAGCTTATCAACAATAGCCTGATWTTACTATATGAGGTTAGAGATGCTACACTGAAAGAAGAGCTTTATTTTTTTCATTGTAGTACACGTATATAGTACACAGTTTTCCAATGGCTATATTGTGCTTTGACATATAGGCAGCTTGGTAACAAGGAATAAAAGTGATATTATAGAGATTATCAACTTTCCCCAAGAGAAAACGCAAACATATAAAGAGTATCTTGCTTCTGCTTCTCAAACAAGACATTAATTTGAACTTTAATAACCACAGTTATGTCTCTGCAAAACACCACCGTAAGCATTTAAGAATCACAAGCTAAAGCAGGAAGCATTGGATCAGTTTATTTCCCAGAGTAGAGTTGAAGGAAGTTTAATGGGTCACCTGCAAGTCTTCTGAGAAATTAGAATGATAAGGCCTGCCARAAATGATTGAATTTTTCATCTGCACGTTAAACACCCTAGCACAAATGTCATGTCTCATTTTTATCAGTGTGAGCATGTGTGAGTAGAGGATGCTACCAGATATGGCTGTTTCTCAACTGAAAACATTACGAGAGAAGATCAGTACTGTCAAAAGTCATGGATTTTGCATGACATTTGTGTACACTGCAGACCCATCACAAGTTGTCCAGTCTCAGAAGGATTTCTATGCATTTGACCAATATGTCTGGCAGTTGTATCCAGGTCTTCATTTCATGCAATAGGGACAGTGCAGCCTTTCTATTCTTGTTAGATTAAAAAAAAATGTAATGTGGTGCAATCACACAGGAATAAATAACAGGCAGGAATGAATCCCTTACCCTCTGCAATAAGATTTCCTCAGTAACTCTCATACTTTGCACCTTCACAGAGGATTTTACATAGTTCAGCATCCACATAAATTTGGAATTTCAATTTTGTGAGAAAAGGCATTTGTAAACATGAAACCGCAGTTTCATATCCAGGACAACACAGAACTCTCCAGCAGTAGGCAGAAGCCTTCACAATTTTTTATGACAGGCTCCAGTCACAGGCAAACAGGAAAGCCAGAAGTGGAACRCCCACGTGCAGAAGTGAAAGGCACTCTGCTGTCATCTATCTTGAGCACAAGAAATGGCTGCAGCCTCTCTACATRTTTAGGTCATACTGGTTTGGGGGGWAATTGGGGTGGAACAGGGAGAGGTTGCTCTGTTTCTCACAGTTTAATGCAGCATAGACCCAGTCTTGTCCTGTGTTTAATTGGTCCCATCTTTATGCTTGTAAAATGGCTTTGAAAATGTTGATTTTTGTAAAGACTGTTTCTCTTTCCCGTAGAACCTGGATGTGATAAGCCATTATAAGGCCTAGACCTGGTAAGGGCAGAGAAGGTCCGTGAAGGATCTGGAACATTCGGTGCCGTTGGCCACCGTTGGCCGACAGCCGGCAGGTGCTGTAACAGTTCCAGTCGGGTCTATCTCGTGTGCCCGCGAGGCCGTGAGAAGCCACAATATAACYCTATGGCGAGGGTAGTCAGCACGAGCCCCCTGCAACAGCAGAACTACCATATAAGGAAATTTATGGCGTTAGTAAGAGCTTCTGTACGTTAAGTTACCGTTATTCCTGTTACAAAAAGCGTTACGTCTAACTGCCGCCGCCATTACGAGCCAAGGGTATAAAAACCCCGGCTTTCGTTAATAAAGCAGATGAGATAGCACGTACAACCAAGTCTACGAGGTCGTTTATGTGTCTCTCCCCGTCTCCTTGCAAATGGCCGCTCCAACACCTGGAACTCTTTTTTTGGAGCACTTATAGAAGAAGTGCATGTACTGGTTGGAATTTGTGTGTCACATCTRTGGTTGCAGTGAGGCAAAACCTTTGCACAGCTCTGTTCTGATGGCAGCTTTATAGTTACTGAACTTGCTTTTCTTTCTAAGCATGCTGTGCAGTTACAGATGCAGGATTTCTTGGCCATAAACAGCTGTGAGATCACACCATTGCTGTCTCTTCTGAGACTGAGCTGAGAATGGGGGTTTTTTCATCATGAGTCAATGCCACTCTTTGAGAAATGCAGTCTGCCTTTTGCAGCACCCCTTATTGTAACCATAAACTGTCTTTAAAACAGCAGATCTCAAGACCATAAACCTTAGCTGACATGCCTGTGATCTGCTTTTGTTTAGTCACAAAATCCTTTTGCTCGCCACTCACCCCTCTTGCCATCAGTAGAAGAGATTTTAGGACGTTATGAGCCACTTAATACCTGTTAAAAACAAGTCTGAGATTTTTATGGAAAAGGAAAGTCTTTTGTGCCTTAGAGACTCCACTAGCATATCTGAAGGGTAGCATATGGGCACTCAGATAAGAGACTCAGGACTAGWAAGTAGAACTTTAATGAGTGAAGTGGAAACATACCGGCACCAAGAATTCTGTTTTCTTTCTTTTTTCTTACTTTTTTTTTAAAGAAATAGAAACAGAATATAGGAAATTTTGCATGTACAGCAGAAGGTAAAATTGTCAGCATTTTTTTTAAATGCTTTCTGTAAAAAATRGATTTGAAGTTTATTTCTAATTTTAGATTATTAGGCAGACATTATTCCTAGATAGTAAGACCTACATTTTCTGTATAACCATGTAACTTCTACATACTTGTGTGAAACTACATATAAGGCTTTCCCATCTATTTTCCACTTTCTTTTTCCTCGGAAATATGAGGTTTTTTTAAACCTTCATTCTAAAAGTACTTCTTTCATACTTTTTGGGGCGTTTGGTTACATAGATATAAGCTTTCTGTGGTAGTCAGCATCACTAAAACTTTCCATTTCCCTCGGTCTTAATAAACATATCTAAAATACATTAAAAAGAATAAAATAATGCAACTTAGTATGCAGCACAGATCTATCTGTGGCATAATTATGCTCTATAGTAATCAAATAATTTTATTTTTAATCTTTATATTGACATATTTTGAATGCTGACTACTATGCACAATACCCTTCTGTTATTTAAATAAGAAAATACAGTCTAATTTGCATCATCATTTTGCTGCTGTTTTGATTTCCTTCTCCTTGCRTCTGTTTTCTTATGGACCAAGGAGTAATTAGGGTTGTATTTAAGGACTGACTTGGGGTTTCCTTCAATTCTGATCTGTCTTTCTTAGATGATGCTGAGCAAGTTGCTTTCCCCTCTTACATTAATCTTTGTAGATAAGACATTTTTGTAACATGGCCCTTACCCAGAAAATCTCTATATTTACGCCTGTGGGACCTGTTTCTWGGAAAACAACATTGATGCCAGATCTGAAAAGCATTGATGGTAGTTTTTATGGCAACACCTGATATTTTACTTTCCAGCTGAAGAATGTCTGCTGTTTTGACAGCATTCCTTCAGTGGCCATCTGTGTAAAGAAMGTGAAGTTCTTCTCAGCATGAGAAATGTTTATTTTGTCCCAATAAATAGCCTGCAGCTTCTTATTATTATAAATTCACAAGTTAATTTTCTATTTACACCTGGGAACCTTTGTTACATTTGATCAACCAGGATTTTATAATGTTCTACCTGTCAAACTTTAGCTAGCCATCTGTTTTTTTGATGTTGAAGTCACCAGAAAAGAAATTAAATTAGGTTACAAAGAAAGTTAYTGATTGATCTCAAGTCCTCACGCTTTACTTTTTCCTTGCTCTCTTCTCTGACCAACAGTCAAGTTTTCTCTCTCCAGTAGTAAGACAGGTTTATGGGGAAATGAATGTTTTCATTAAGCTCTGAATGTTTAAATCTTTTGCAGTATTAAAATAAAGAATAATGACTTTTATGCTAGAGTGTAATTTGTTTTGGCGACATAGCAGAAATGCACATTCCAGCAGCTTAACTGTATCACAAGGATAAAACTCGCTGATAGAGCTACTTTGCTGTAGCCTTGCCAGTTCACTCTTGATACAATGAGTAACATTCAGTTTACTGTTAACTAGAGCTGCTCAGACTGTGTCATAGTTCTGGTTTTCTCAAGTCGTTAGGCGAAGGATGTGGCCTYCTTTGACTTATCAGCATTACTGAAAAAATTTAAATTGTGGGGACATGTTTAAATGTCTACAGACCTTCTGTGGAACTGCAAAAATCATTCTGACCTTCCAAAGAGAGAATCAGAARAAACCTGATTCCAATGAATTAGTTTATTTAGTACCAAAAGGTTTTGAAAAATCTCTTGTGTCACTCAGAGCATTGAAATCATTTCATGAAAATATAGTTTGTACAAGTATTCTGCCAAAAGAGGTTTTCATARTAACTATTATAGTGTTCTTGTATCTCACAGTTTGTACCGACTTCAAGGAACCAGCACACTCTTCAAGAATAACACACAAGGCTCAAGCACACAACAAAGGGTCAAAAAAACTTGGGGGCAGCAGYACAGGTCCTAATACTTAGTACTCTTATCTTGTAGGTTTTTTTGGTTACACAGTCTTTGGGAAAAGTCTGAATTGAAGGAAAGTAAATATGAGAAAATTATTCAAATAAAAAAAAATCCAAATTGTGGTTTAATTGAAATTGGAGTTGACAGCAAGTCAAGATTTGTGCTTTGCATTCTAATAAGAAAGCATGGAGAGAATAGGAGGCCTGAAAAGTGTACTGCAAGGACTGGAAGCAGGAGGGCACTCAGTAGTAGATGAGAGGAGAGAAAATAGTTCCAAAGAAGGAGCATTTCAAATTTGAAGAGATTAAAAATGGTTGTGATTCCAAAAATAAAAATAAAAACCTAGTTGTTTTCAAACTCAAAAGCCAGATCTTGTTGTTTTTGTCTGAAGGCAGCAGGAAATGTGCCTTCATTACAATATTCTAATGTCCTTCAATTAAGTATTTAAATCGTAATCTCATCTTCCCTTATAACATTCCTTTACATTTTCTTTTTAGGACAGCTTTGTGTGTATCTCCTAAGCACATCCCTTTTCCCTTAAAACTTTCCTTTTAATATGGCCTTATTTTTTCTAATCTTTTTCTTTTCCTGCTGATGTGAAGCACAAACACTACTTTTAAAAGGGAGTAATAACTACCTGAAGTACCTATTTTTTTTTTTTGTTTTGTTTTGGGGGAGCGCATTGTTTTTTGTGGAGTTTTTTTGGGGGGTGTGTTTTTTTTGGTTGTTGTTTCGGGGGAGGGGGATTGGTGGTTCATTTTTTTGTTTGTTTAGGGTTTTTTTTGGGGGGGGGGGGGGGTTGTTTTTAATGCTGGAACAATTTATTTGCATTTGTTCTTCAGATTGTTATCTGACCAGATATAGGTACTTGTTAACTGTTTCTGCTGTCAACATTCAGAAACAGAGACAATGGCTTGGTTAAAATCCAGCTGCCATTAGAAAACTCTTTCTAAAAAGAGCTCTGTGGRATTTTAATTCCATCTGTCCTTCATCATGACTTCAAACGTACTAGTATTTCTAAAAGCCAACTAAGTTCCTTTTAGGTCAGTCATGATCTCTGGGGACAAAAGCAAAAAAAGGAAAATCTTTAGCTGACAGCTTTATCAATGATATATGAGGGAAAACAGAATGCAGTGTTGTTTTTTAGAGCTGCATTAGTTTTGCGTTGCTGGCAATTAAACATCATTTTCAGCAGTAAAATAAGTAAACAACATAGCTATGGGTGATTTCTTCTCCCTTGAAAAGCTTTCCCGTACTGGTGAACGGCAAACCGTGCACAGTTTGCTATCMCAGAAGTGGTAAGAAAGGGAGCTGGGGGAAGAAAGGCATGAGATAGAATGGGACAGGACAGGGTGAGACAGGATGGGATGGGGTGGGATGGAATAGAATGGGATGAGATGGGCTGGGGTGGTCAGAATCCTGGMGGGATCTTAACAGAGATAAACTGCTTAATTCCAGGAACAGGAATTCCTACAGGTAATGAAAGTGATGATGGGAAACRATGGTACAACTTTCACTGGTTTCTTTAGGAAAGGGGAAAAGTTATCCTCTGAGGAAGGACTGTATTAGGAGTGTGTAGATTCTCCAAAACCTCAGAGCAGTGTGCTTGTACCATATGTGTACATCCAAGAGCTGGAGTAGGACACGAGGGATTTTCAAATGCATTTTTGCCTAATGTTGGTGGGATTCCCTGACACTGGTTTTGAGTTATTAGCTAGTCCATAAACAAGACATACGTCACTTTCAGAGGGTCTTAGTAAAGGGACAGGGTGACTTCTTAGGGTCAGTAAATCAGGCATACTTCAGATCGTCAGAAGCTCAGCCTGTGTGCAGTGAAGCAGTGTTATTTAAAATAGCCAATCCTACTCATGTTCTCTGGAGATGGTATATTTTGAATTGAAGAGTATTGAATAGGACAAAATACACAAAGGGGAACAAAGRAATATGATCTAGAAGATACAACACCTTAGTTTTGGTACCAAAGCTAGACTGAAAAAAAAAAAAAAGTAAGTAGCTGTTTACCTTTGCAGTTAGTACGATGCCTCATAATTTAGCTTTGGCATCCAGAAGCAAAAGATCTCTTGCCCACAAACAYAAGAGTTCTCTTTAATTGTGTCAGATTTATTTAGTGTTGAAAAAAAAAAATTCTTTTCTTGGTCTTTTGTTCAAAGCTGTGGCTGCTCTGTTTGAGGATTGAGGTAGTGTCAAGAGTCTAAGAGTTATGAATGAGAGTAAATACAATACAGCCTTTTGGGCACAATCATCCAGTGGTTTAGGCTTTAGAATGAGCTTTCACAGGGGGATAATATTTCAAATTTAAGCTTTCAGTGTAAAATTACACTATTGTTCTATCTGAAGACTGATTGAGCATTGGAGGATAAATATTACAGAGTAGTCTTAAAAAAAAAAAAAAAAAAAACAACAAATGCAAACCCCAATCTGGCAAATGGGGGGGAGCTTAAGTAGATTTTCCCAAGAAGACAAGAGAGAGAAGGGAAGGCAGGGTTATGGCTGTGAGACCCACCGAAATCCCTCAGCTGTTTTTGGGCTAATCCTGACTGGCTTTGAAGAGAGTAATTCAGTGCAGAAATGTAATTTACTTCTCTATCTGGTTAAAAAAGGTGGAATTCAKGCTTTTGACATAGGATGGAAGGTTTTCTTGAAATACCTGGATGATACTTTGAGATCTTAGGAGCTTTAATGAAGCTTGTGCTTCGATTGATTCCAATATTCATATCCATTGATGCCTATCTAAAATACAGAAGCCCTCCTATATAAATGGGGGTTTTTAAACCTTCAGCAAGGATGTTGTAGTACCACATAAATAATTTTGTCCCATTTTCCTCAGTAGGACATTTTATGGATTGAGTTGCTACTTGACACACACATGGGATTTTTGTAGGCTTTCAATAGTTCCTCAGTTCTGTTAAGCACATTGATGTAAAAGCAATTTGAATTACTTCMGAGATCTGACTCTTCCTGAACAGACCTTCAGAGTGCTGTACCAGCCTGGCTATATCAGTCACTGAAGCAAAAAAAAATATTAGRGGGTCTATATTTAATGTTCTAGAGCTGAACTATACCTTTTCTTTTGGGATGATGTCTTAGAAATATTTTYTGCCTTCTCAGATAATATTTCTAGGGTTGGAGCCCATGCTTGTGTTATTCTGCCAGGAAGAAAACCACAAATTCAATATATGACTGCCATCCCTGAGCAAGTACTGGGGAGAATGAAGAACTGCCTGCTGCAGGACATGGTTGGGTTCATGAACATCTAAGGAACCTGAAGGCCCACAACTCCATGGGACCTAATGACACATCCATAAGCCCTGATGAAATGTCTAAGCCATTAAGCACCATCCTTGAGAGGTCATGGCAGTCTGGTCAATCACCCACGGACTGGAAAATTGAAACATAATGCTTATTTTTAAGAAGGGAAAAAGGGACACACAGGGAACTAGAGGCTGGTCAGTCTCACCTCGGTGTTTGGTAAGACCATKGAGGAGATTATCTTGAAAACTGTGCTAAGGCACATGGAAACAAAGAGATGATTGTGGACAACCAACATGGCTAAGGTAAGGGCAAACTGTGCCTGAAAGATTTGGTCACCTTCTACAACGGGTTTGCAGCAGCAGTGGATGAGGGCAGGGTAACAGACATCTTCTACCTGGACTTGTGCAAAGCATTTGACACCATCTGGCACAACATCCCCGTCTCTAAACTGGAGAGACATGGATTTGATGGGCCACTTGGTGCTTAAAAAACAGACTGGATGGTAACATTTTGAGTGCTGTTGTCAATGTATGTAATTAGAGAGCAGTGGTGTCCCTAAGGGGCTGGTGCTGGAACCAGTACTATTTAACAACTTTACCGGTGACATGGACAGTAGGATTGAGGGCACCCTAAGCTAGTTCACTGATGACACTGAGCTGTGTGGTGTGGTCAACACACTAGAGGGGAAAGGATTCCACCCAAAGGGGCCTGGACAGTCTCAAGAGGTAGGTGTGTACAAAGTTCAACACAGCCAGATGCCAGGTCCTGCACCTGGGCTGGCACRATCCCAAGCAGAAATACAGTCTGGGTGAAGAATAGGTTGAGATKAGCGCTGAGGAGAAAGATCAGGGGGTGTTTGAGCACAAAAACCTCAACACGACTCAGCCAGGTGTACTCACAGCCCAGAAAGCCAACARTGTCCTGGGCTGCATYCAGAGCAGTGGCCAGCAGGATGAGGCAGCTGATTCTGCCCCTCTGCTCTGCTCTGCTCTGCTCTGCTGAGCCCCAGCTGGAGCACTGCATCCAACTCTGGGGTCCACAGAGTGAAGAAGGCGAAGGACCTGCCAGAACAAGTCCAGAGGAGGCCACAAAGATGATCGGGGGCTGGAGCACCTCTCCTATGAGGAAAGGCTGAGAGAATTTGGGTTGTTCATCCTGGAAAAGCTCCAGAGAGACCTTCCAGCACCTTCCAGCACATAACTACCCTAAGCAGGGGGAGCACAAGAGAGCTGGAAAGTTACAAAGGAGTGCAGTGATGACAGAGCGAAGAGCAATGCTTTTAAACTGAAGGAGGATAGGTTTAAATTACATATTAGGAAGAAATTCTTTAATGTGAGCATGGTGAGGCATCCCAGCAACTTGCTAAGAGACGTTGTAGGTTTCACATCCCTTGAGGTGCTCAAGACCAGGCTGGGTGGGGCTCTGAGTAATCTAGTCTAGTAGAAGGTTTCCTTTCTATGCCAGAAATGTCAGAACAAGATTACCTTTAAGGTCCCTCCCAGCCTAGGCCATTCTGTGATTCTCTGTTTCTATCATTCTATGGCCTGAGTTGGTTGAACACCAATAGCTTGCCATGCAGCTTACCTGTCAACAGTTTTAAGACTTCAGCTTGTGGCTTTTACTATGCTAGCACCAGTTCTGTGTCTCTTTTCCAGAYGTTTAAGAAATCATTTTTCACTGCCATGACTAACAGTAATGCTRCTCTTGACATAGTGAAATGACACCTCCTGAATTTCTCTGTAAATGTTTGATGAGAGATGGAGCGCTTTTAACTTGCCAAACAGTAGTTTCATAATGCAAAGTTTAGAGATAAATACCACTTCCATCTTTCAAACATCTTAAGTATAATTAGACAAATCTTAAGTACTTTTAAGCAGTCCGTTCCAAGATGACATCCCTGATCCCATGTTAGAGCATAACTAATGCAAGCCTCTACATACTGACTTTGAAAAGTGGAAGAGGTTGGCAGAAACATCAAATAATGATACTTATCTCTTGGAGCACTTTTTGGCTGTGGATAATCTGCAGTTCTCCAAGTATTGTTGCAGCACACTGAACTACAGATGACAAGCACAGGTACCTCCTTCTTTTTCTTACTCTGGCATTGTCATTAACTGATTCACACCAGGAAATTGGTCACACTGAGGAATCAATGCTCCTCCTCGTTGGCTGTGAGATGGCTTTATTTAAAGGGCTCATAATGCTTCACTCCAGGCAGATACACAGAGCAGAGACTGTCTTTTCTTTTCTTTAATTTTACCATACAACCTAGCACAGGACAGGAGGGAAAACACAGACCAGTTAATATCAGGAATGCTAGCCTGCCCACAGATCCAGGGAAGAGATATAATTAGAATCATGTCCTCCCATTGCATGTAGGTGCCTGCACACCCATCCCTACAGGCTTCTCTACATGCCAGAAAACACCTAGGAGCAGTTGAAGCTTCTGACAACTCCTGCAGAGAGGCAGTATTTCATGGTTCTTCCAAAGCCTATCAGTTGCTAACACACTTTTCACTTCCTTGTCCTTATGTTCTCCGTAAAACGTTTCTTTTCTTTTTTCTACACTACAGATAAAGACAAAAGTGTTGAATCTCAGACACTCAAAGATCCATTTCTGATAGACTGTGTGAAGTAAGAGAGCAGCAAACTACATGGTGAAAATAAAAAAATAACGCTTGAATATTTCTATGAATTATTATTATTGCTATTAGTTCATTATCTATTATTTTAGAAGTAAAKACACGATTGCATTCTAACAGTTTCCATACTAGTTTTCAAATCTAYTTGGTTCCTGATCTATTTCTGACTTCTGCTTTATTTCCCAAATGGAATGTCCTTCAGCATCACTGCCTTGTCCCCACTCAAATGTTTTACATTTCTGACTATAACCAAGAAAATCAGAGCAGGTTTAGAACACTAATAACTCCCAGCAAATCCTGTCTTGCCCTTAAACATCTTCCGAAAGCTTCAAAAGTTTCAGAGACAGAAACAGTTCTTCAAGATTGCTTCAATTTAATTAATATATTTCTCCCTCGAAAACTATGAAGCTTCAGGTGTCCCAAACATACAGAACTGTTTTCATGCAAACATTATCATAGCTGTTTGATAGGGGGAAAGCTGGGACAAGATTTGCCTGCAACACATCTAGAGATTTGCAATACCTTTTCTTTTCTCTGACAAAATTCAGACACATAGCTTACTGCTCTTTCGGGAGAAATCCAGACCCACCCATAAAACCATGGGTATTTTCTACTGTACAGAAACCTTACAAAATACATATAGTATGTTTTATGTGGTGCAGCCACCCTGTAGGAACATCTTCATTTGCTTTTAGGATAGTTAGAATTTTATACAAGTTTGTTCTGCTTCTGGACTAACAGAAAACTGAGTCAGAGGGTTCAAGTAACATTACCTTTAGAAAAAGAAAAATCTTTTCTGAAAACCTTAAAGTAATAATTTGCTTAGCGATTCCAAGACAAAGCAAGTGAAAGTAATGAGTAAGTGAGCATTCTAAGAGAGAACAGATCTTGTGGGAAGGTCTCCTGGGAAAGAATTGTTCCAGCCACTGAAAGCAAACAGTGTTTTAATGTTTAATAACATGTTTTCTTTCCTTTGGTCTGGCTTCCCTCTAGAAAAAATGTTCCAGTGCAACTAAGTGGTAAGGAAAAGAAGCTGACTGTCTTGGAGTAATGTTATTAGGCTTTGTATGGCAGATATGTACTTGATCATGGAAGTGCACAAATAAGATCTCACTGTGCACRATGGAAAGGAACATACTTTCTACCCACTTGCTCTTACAGTGATCTCAGTCATCCACCACTGCAGTCAGGAGTGCCTTTCCTGTTTTCTGGATGTACAATCTAAAGCACATGGATCAGAAGGTGGTGTTTTTGTAAAGCCCCTGTGTGTCTGGGTCCTGTTTCTACTTTGTACACATAGTTTCTACCAATTTGTTCTGTTAAAGCAGCCAAAAGACTAAAYTCAGCATCCTCCACAACCCATTACATTGATTACAACGTGCTTTATCCTCATAATTCTGCATGTTTCTTTTACTCATCTTCAACTCATTGGAACTCATTGCATGTGTAACTAGAACCACCTAGTACTCCCAGCAGTGATCAGCTCTGATCTCTATCCATTAAAAAAAATGTCAGTGTGCTAGTATGGAAAACAACAAGGATTTAAGGAAAAGCTTGTCAAACTTGTCAAACCACAACAGGGAGGTTCAACTCTTCTCCTGGAGAGCTGGAAAGATGCCAGGGAGAAATTACTAAAAAACCCAGCTCCTTTGATCAGGCTTTCCACCTGACTGCTGCTGAATAATTTTGCACAAACAGTATATGAGGTCAGGCACCTGTCAAGCCTGCAAAGGGCTTTGGCTATAACTGAATGGTATTAGATGTCTACACAAAAAAAAACATGGAAATTCCCAGTAGGAGGTGTGTGAGGCTTGGCTGGTCTATATGCTGCTCAGATACATTGAGAAGAGGATTAAGAAGTTTATGATAACATCCAACAGATGATTAAAACAAACAGACTGGAAGGCTGAGGAGGTGGTGTCAGCAACACAGGAGCATGGTTTTAACCTAATGATTTGTTGCCTCCACTGGGCAGCCTGCCTAACCTTGGTATATCTTGCATCATTTCAGGGAATAATGTCCTTGAGTGATTAGTAGTGCAGTAAAGTTACAGGTCAAAAGGTCTGAAACATGACCTGTTTGGAAAAATGAAAGGAAAGGCGGTTGTTTAGTCTGGAGGAGAAAAAACTGTGGGAAGGCATGGTACAGTTTCAAATTTGCAGGAAAAAAAGGGAAGTAATAAAATATTGCAGAGAAGACAGGAAGTAGTGGGTATGAGTTACAACAACAGAGATAATGTGGTAGAAGCATTARGAAGTCTGTCTCTGGCTTAAGTTGCCCAAGGTAGTGTTGAATCCTCATCAATCATTCTAAAAACGAATTAGACAAGTATCACCAAGAGACATGGATACGTTGATGGGCAGGGAGATGACCTAGATGACTTCATGCTTTATTCTGGCAGTAATTTGAGTAATTTTTGTGGTATCTCTGTGTACTGAAAATACACAGAAGGCTGTGTATTTTAGTAGCTATTTATGAAGGGCCTCTCCTAATCTCTAGGGCTGCTTGATTTTAGACAACTGCATTGAACATTTTGCACAGAATAATGGAGGTTTTTGTCTTTCAACTTTTTTTGAGCCTCCCATATTAGAAGCGAATATAGAAGAGTTTTGCAAATTTTAGCACTCACAATGAAAGCAACTTATTGTTTTCTTTTCTTCCTTGTGTTTGCATCTCTTGAGTTTGTTTTGCTTGCATTCATTGTCAGTAGATTAAAAGCAGAGAAGTTAATCAGGAGAAACCTTGTTGAACATTGACAACTGTTCATCATACCATATCACTAACAGCACTTTGTAAGGGGTTTTTCTGATTCTCAGGACTCTATGTGGTAAACATACAACCAATATAGTCAGGGCTTGTCTAAGCCCAGCCAAGAGTAGCTGGTCTAAATGTGTAGAAATTCACAAGGAGCAGAGCAACCAGGGAAGCAAGGAGCTGTCTAATTCTATAGTAAAGTAATATAACAAGAGTACAAACTGACAGCTTGCTTATCACCACTTGTTAGTGTTTTAGTAGAAAGAAATAGGTCTCTTTGCTGTTCACTGCAGTCTTTTCTTGCACTGTGTATTTCCTTTCTGATCTGATGATTCATGTTTATGAAACTTTTTTAATTAATGGTGTGACTTTCTGTTTAACACTAAGGCTGCCTGCCAGCTCTGATTAGGAGAAGTGCTTGAACACATACAACCAGATGGTGCTTGCTTGCTCTACTTAGATTGCGCAGAAATTTAGTCAGCAATAAAGGGTGCAAATACAATGCAGTGCCTCTTAGAGACATTGGACTGGGACCCAAATAATCATGTTTGCATGGCACTGCATTGTGCTCAGACTTAGCTCAAGCGTTCCTAGACTTTCCTATAAATGGTATTTCTATTATTTGGTGATTTGGCCAGATCTGGACAGATTTGCATGCAAGCAACACAAGGTCTGATATTCTCCGATTGTTTCATTATTGTATGGCAAGACCTAGTCCAAATCYCAAGGTTTTTAAAATATTTTTTAAAATCTGATACAATCTCTTCTCTCCTTATTTTACTCTCAGGAATGGACGTAGTGTTTTGCCAAAACTAGGAACAAACCAGAATGTTGTAGCMACTCTCCTTAAATGGTAAACTTCTGGCAAAAGATAAAGAAGGTATGTAATAGTGTAAATGAAACTACTATTGCCAGCTCTCTTGTTTATGGCCAGTATCATTTAAAATCTTTATTTCACAGAGAAAGGAATCAATTGATTTCTGGTTCTTAGGAACATTGATAACTTTTAACTTGCAGTTTGTATCTTGCTGTGATGGAAAGTAAGGTTTGAACAAGGTATGCCCTTGGCATTTCTTATAACAGCCAGGTAAYCCAATGTTATTAATAACAAAGTATTTAGAAATGTTGTTCTGGTTTGGGGCAGACAAGTGACATGTGCTGTGTTATCAGCTGGCTCTCTCCTGCATATCTTCTTAAGGAAACAAATAGCTGGCACACTTGGAGAACTCTGGTAAAGATAATCTGAGGATAAGACCAAGGAAACTGGAGGTGTTGGAGATAGATAGGCATGATCTATGACAAATACCTGCCTATACTATTTGTGGTTAAAACTTTGCTTTTTATTCCTCCCTAATTACCAGTTCTGTTAGGAATTTAAGATGAAATCTAAARGAAAAGGTTAAGGGCAATTCCTTTTACCTTTTTTTATTGCAGCTTGTAGTTCTAAAATATAAAGAAGTTCCATGACAGTGTGATTCAGAGAGAGGAGAGGAGAAAATGTAAACTGAAAGGAAAGTGACATTTGCTGCTAGACTCTTTTAAAGTGCACAAGAGCATTTTAAGATGCCTTTGGTGCATGACCACCTTCTAAAAAAATACAGACGACYTTGAGAGAGAGTTGACAAATTTTTTTCTAAAAGCCAGCCACAATTTCTTCCATTTTTGGTTCACTTTGCAGAATGTACTCTAGTGTAGTCTGCTATCCCGTTTCATCATGAACACATTCTGTTGTCTGTCCCCAAGAACAGAAATGCACATGTGCTTTATACAACAGATTGTCACAGAACTGAGCTGAGCACAGTGGCCTCTCTCCTGCTCCACATA
The DNA here is from genome assembly GCF_030028575.1 of Malurus melanocephalus. Lineage (NCBI taxonomy): Eukaryota > Metazoa > Chordata > Aves > Passeriformes > Maluridae > Malurus > Malurus melanocephalus. The sequence continues at coordinate 1,834,632 of NW_026623273.1, read as the reverse complement.
CAAGATGCAGCTGGTTGGTCCCATTTTGCTCCTCTAATCAATGCTTTTGGCCCTGAGCAGGGCAGTGCTGTCACCAAGGCAAGAAGGGAGTATTTATCTATATCTTATAGCATGTCCTTTGAAATAAAAGAGCCTTGCCAGAGGCACACTGAAGAGCTGCAGACAGATTATACTCTTCCGTGCCTTGTGTGAACCCCTGTTTTTTAKGGAAACACTCCCCATCGTGTATACTAGGATGCCTCCATTTGTCAGTAATAAAGAGAAAGGTCTACAAATGTCTCGTGGTGAACAGCTGATTTTCTCAAACATTAAGTCCTTTCTTTTTTTTTCTTCACAGTGCAGGAAGTTTCCAATAAGACCAGTCTGACTTTTTTTCAAAGTAAATTGTGCATTGGACATATTAAGTAGGAGCTTTGTGGACCATGTAAGCCACAGGTTTTACTTATGACACCTACAGTCAGTCTAATGTTATGTAGCTAAAAAGATACAACTACCTGGGAAGAATAAAAAAAAAMCTCATCTTGCTCTGGAATAGATTGTCTCATGCCTGTACTGGCAAAATTAAAATAAATTGGCAATAACCTGTCACTTTGGGTGGGTCTCATGCCTTTTTTTTTTTTTTTTTAAGTGGCAATACTTTAAAATATATCATTTTTTTTTTTTTTTTTAAGTGGCAATACTTTAAAATATATCAGATGGAAAAAAGGTGAATCATCTCTGCATAAAAATAAATCCATGCATTATTAAATGCTGAAAGATAATTTTATGCACACTGTGATGTGCCCCAGCACCAAGCAAATATACTAGAATCATTGCATGAATGCACACAAATAAAAAATTATGATAGGTAATTTCTTTCATGTGTTTTGCCTTTGGGTAGGGATTGTTTGTAAAAAGGGTATGATTTTCTAAAACTGAATCATCTGTGTGCAAAAGAGCTAGCAATAATATTACAGCAGAAGCTTTAAAATTATAGCTTTCATCTATTTAAAAGCCTTTTTCTTCCTAAGATGCCAGTGTTTATAAACTCATGAAAATACTTATAAAATGGATAATAAGACTGCACTTAAATTTGGTATTGGTCAGATGAAATTAGGAGCCAAGGTATCCAAACCCAACATGACAGACAAGATGAAGAATATATTTTCCTTTTCCTCCTTCTCTCTTGAAGGTCAGATGATTAACCTGGTCACTTAATGAGAAACATCATGCTGATAAGCCGGTTAAGCTCTGACAAAACCTCTTGCCCAGCATCCTGTCTCTGATAGGGGGTAGTAATAGATACCTATCAAGAGCTAGAAGAGCGTGACCTGGTGCCAGGTACACTGTCCCTGTTGTTGGTCTTTGGCAGTTTACCACCTTCCTGAGACTGTGTTTGCATCTGGGCAGTGCCTGACAGACACTGACAGATTCAGCATTGCAATATTCTTCAGTCTTTTCTTCAGCCTGTAAGGGCTATGATTTACTRTAACTGTCTGTGCATTCCTCTGGGAGACACAGGTCAAATAAGAGAGAGGATGTCTGCTTCTGATGGCCAAAGAAGGGTCATCAATGCCCTTCTTTCATGTTGGGCACTTGAATGTTCTTGACAGGAGCAAAACAGAAAGGTGGGCAAGGAGCCCTTCTGCGAACAGGCAGAAATTATTCACTAAAGCCACGATTCTGTTTCTAAATGGGACTGCTAGCACAGCCTGGTACAGTATTGGCCTGTRTCTGCCAGCACCCTCTGAAATATTGCCTGAGCATGGTGCAGGCAATAGCACGTGCCAGACTATTCCCAGGCTATTCCCAACACGCATTCATATGTTGAATCCCTACCCTTGAACACAGCCCTTTTTCTATTCTTAGACAAYTTAAATTGAAAGAAAAAAAAAAAAGAATTAGAGCTGCATAATCACCACATGGAATATAAAGGACACGCAGAGCCAGCTCTGAGTAGTGTGAGCCCTGCCATTTGGCACAGGGTATGGGAACAGTCCCTGCCCTTGTGTCACTTAGCAGGATGAAYGGATCCAGAGAGACTGGAAAGCTGATGAGAAAATCAGTGAGCTTACCCCAACCAGAGCTCAGAGGTGGAATGAAGAGTGCTTTTTTGTGAGCCTGAGTAGCTGCATGGAACTGTAAGTCAGAAACCCACCACAATGATGCAGTAAGAGTAAGCGTAAACCTGAAGCCAACACCAAGAGAATTAGGATACATATAAACCTTTTTAATATCTATTTTGCCTCAGAATTAATCTCTAAAAATCTTCTCTMCTTTAAAACAAGTTCATTTCCATTGTCATTAACATCCCAAAAAATTAAAGCTTMGCCAAACTCAAATTAATGAAGCCTTCCCAGAGTCACTCTGAGGTCTCCACTAGCTCCATGTTCTGACACACTCACAGAACACTGCATCAAACTGTACCTTTCAGCTGTTTTGAACAGAGCATGTACTTTGTTCCACACAATATGCTATCAGTAAAATTTTACTCACTCTTCTCTGAGTGAATTGTCTTCTATACTACTTCCTTGTAAACTACTTCCAATAAACTTCTACTTCCATCAAACTTCTGTAACATGGTACTCAGGAATAGGSCCTGAGTCACACAACATGGATATGCAGACATCAGAGGCTGCCAGACAAGAGATACAAGTAACTTTTCCTTAATCAGCATTATAATGGCCATAAATTTYTCCTCAAAAGGACATTGATCTTTCRGATTTTCTCTCATCATAATCCTGATTTAACTATGTATGATTTAGCCAAGCTGTGCTAAGCACCATTTTCAGACAGCTCAGTTTGAAATACTGAATTCCATMTTTTCCAGATTCTTCCTACAGGCTATAAAATGTCACATATGGTTAAACGTATGTTTGTTCTTTCAGTACCTTGTTTTCAAAAATCTGAATATATTTTTTCTGAAAATGGAAAAGTTATCTCGTTCAGCAAACATAAATCCCTGAAACCATATAATCTGTCATTGAATTAATACATTTTGCATTATAACTTACCTCATGAAAGTTGATTTCTCATCTCTCTTCAACAAGAAAAAATCAATCAGAAAGAAAAAACAAGTAAAACGTAAGCATTTAAAAGGAGAGAATGTGTTTGCTGAAAGCACCGCATATCATATATATGTATAAGAAATYTCACACTTTTTCATTCATCTCCTCAGTGGCCACTTAATGCCTACAAAAAGATAGAAGACAGCCAGGACAAAGATAGATACATAATCTGAGCAAAACAACAACAAAAAAAAAATCTGAGAAATCTTGATGGTGCTAAATATATTYACCCTATAAATGTCTTCAGATGCCTCTTTCTCTAAATCCACAACCCTGTCAGTTCTTTCTAACACTTCATCAATTTGTTGTGGAGAATGAAATGGAATGCTAACTTGGGAGAGTTCCTTTTTTTCCATTGGCATCCTCTGTGCCAGTAAATCACTCACCCCYTAGGCTGTCACAGCAGACAAGTCAACATATTGAACTTAGCTAGACAAACTGGGGCCAAATTTGAAGCATTCAGCTGAGCTCGTATTCCACGTGTGGAATATTCACAGTGAGAATATTAATAAAATTCATGATCATGATGARAAGAGGCAAAACCAATCCCTTGTGTAAAAAAAATGAAAGGAATTGGCTCATTTCCTGGTTCACAGTGGTTAACAACATACAAATTATTTTTCTCTACTGCAAACAGCAATTGCTAACTCGCAGGTCAAAGCTGGCTGACAATAATAGTGTACGCTCAAGAAAACATATTTTAGGTGTTCAGAGCCTATGATGCAGTGAAATCACTGTTTTCACTCATTTCCTCAATGCACCCACAGAAACATAGAGCCAATCTTCGCAGAGTACATTAGCAGCTTGATGTGCAGGGACTTTACACCATGATACCAATTAAGCTTAATGAAAGCTCTACAGCTGAATTCCCTCATGCCCTMGGCTGAAAATGTACTTCTAATGGTRTTTGAACTCATTGCCCTCCATGAGTTTTTATTTGTAAGTTTTTAACCTTTCATGTCATTAAAAATTGCAGCAAAATTTGCATATTTTGCAGTCACTATGTCCCTGTTTCCTTATCATGTGGTTTTCCTTCTTAATTGAATTTCAACAGAATTGCTCTGCATGCTGTCATACATAGGGCAGAAAGTGTTGACATACTGCATTATCTCCATCACCATCATCACCACCTTCCAAATTGGATCCTGACTTTGTTCAGTTGTGGAAGGTTCTATTAATCTAATTTCTGCCTTCACTTTTTTCTGACCATGTTTTGCATCTTGTTTTTCTCTAAGTGCTTTCTTTTTCCTACTTTCTACCTATTATCTTGAATTTCTTCTCAACTGTGTAATCAGCAGAGCATTTTCTCATTATATATTAATGGTCTGCATGTTTCAAAGCTTTTATCAGATCTTTTTATTTGAAAAAAAAAACCAAAAACATTTGAGGAAGCCAAATCACAGTTCTTCAGAATGTAATTCATTATCAGCGTCACCTACCTTGTTCATTTAACCATATACATGAGATTAGATGCTGTTCTGGACAAGTTCTGGATTCTTTTAAGTTTCACTGTGTGCAGGAGAATTTCAGGACATTTCTCTGTTTTTACAAAGCAGATGTTTAGACTGCATTTTGACCAAATGCATTGAAGAGAAATGTGCAAGCATTTATTAAAAAAAAAAAAAAAACACAAGTTTTGTGTTTGATCTTACATACACTGATTCTAGTAGGGGAAAATGCATAAAATATGGCTCTGACATGTGCATCAAGGAGTACCTGCAAGAGCAGGTCACTGTGCAAGGTAAGAAAAAMCAAGACAAACCAACCACAACAGTCTGGGCTGTTCCAAAATGTTCCATCAACAGCTCTTCCCCACCTGGGGAAGAGGTGAAGAAGYCCAGAAACCATCCTGAGAGTTTTGTCTGAAGCAGCAGGAGATGGGATAATGGGTTATGGTATAGCCCTAGGAGTCATTTAGAAGTCATGCTGAAGGCAGGTGTGCAAACAACACAAGGGAGAGAGACAGGCCCAGGTATGAGCACACAGAGAGTTCCTGGCTGTGGGCAGAGGGTGGACATCCCAGATGATGTAAGGTCTATTGGTAAACTCACAGTTCTGGCAGTGGAGTCTTCGATTAAATTCGTAGTTCCAGGTTTTTCATCTGTGTCATCTAATTCCTACCTATTTAATAATTAGAATCTAGCAAGCTCATGTCTGTGCAAGGGTCTTAGCTTTTAGGCATGTAAGAATCTTTTGAACACATTTCTGAGGTCAGTGAGGCCATTTACCTGGTCAACACRTGTTTGTGTTGTATTTTAGATTTAAATCTCTCTGACTCTTAGCTTTATTGCCTTCAAGATGGTATTCTCATGAGGAATAATAAGGCAACATCTGTATTGTGTGTGAAGCACAAAAATGTCTTCAAACAGCAATTATGGTGGCAGTCATTTTACGTGCTAATCCTAGCATTAGAATTAATCTTTGCACCATATAAACTGGTAAAAGGGATCCAGTAGTGGCCATTCAGAATTTCTCCACCTTTTTCTTTAATCAGTTTTGCTGCATTAACAGGCATGTGGAAAATCAAAACTAGAAAAGTTTTCTTTAAGTGTTTCAGTATGTGACACAGAGGAGCAGTGGCAACAAAGCATGAACTTCAGATATGCCATACTTGATAAGACATGTGTAATTTTTTTTGATAAGTAGCCTGAGACCCCACAGTGCTTCATGAACCATCTCAGGACAGCCAAAACAGAGCATGTGAGAGTATGAATATGAGATGAGATTGAGTTCAGGTTAAATGTACTCTGTAATGGATAGGGACTGTTCCTCAGCATCCATGTGACAGATTGTTTTGCACTATTGAACTTGCAGTTCCAAATTCCATTAACCTCTTTGACTTAAGAATTGCAGCTAAGACATTTGTCAGGGCATGGTGGGCATCTGTGGGAGAGGCAGACTGTCATATTTTGAAATTAAAAATGGCAAGGAATACAGAACCACTTCTAAGGCATTCCTTGATGTCTATATCTAGTGAATATTATGCATGTATTTTTCATTTTTAAGGTTCATTTTGGATTTTTAACTGTTCAGCTATGTGGCTGTATATCTGAGTTACTAATTTTGTAGTTGTGCTATCTTTGGAAGGTGAGCCATTACTAGCTGATTGCTACAGCAGTATGTTGAGCCAAATTTATTCTGACATGACTGCTTTGCTCACAGGAGCCACAGAGGTCTGTTTAGGAGATTTTTCAGGCAGCAATTCACATCTTCTCAATGCTCAACAATTTCTATTTCAGGTCCCTGTGTCCAGGCTTTACTCAACACTGCATTACTCCACAATTATGCTGGTAGAACTCCTTTGGACAAGTTGCTATAAACTGGAAGAACRCAATGATAAAATAGGCTTCCCAGTCTCATTTTCAGGACAGTAACATTAACTCCCTATTATGACAGAAATATCCTGTTCCAAATTACTTCCTCAGCATGTGTTTTTCCCTTACTTTGGATCTTTGAAGCTTTTAAGCGTTTGCTGTATGTTTCTGAGTACCCCTACTCAATTAGTCTGTTTTGGTTTTTCCCACAGAAAACTGACACTAAGTGGTTCTTTTCCCAGCAATAATAATCTCATTTACTACAAATTATTTTATTTCGAATACCTTGGAGATGCCCTAATGTTTTTACATAATGAAAGGCCCATTTATGTCCAAATATTGTAAAGCTTGTTTTCAATCTTTTTCCCTCATTTTTAAAGTGGAAATGATTGAATTTGATGGGAAAGAATTGCTGTTGCAAAAGAAATCAGTTATAAAAGTGTACATATATGTACAGGCAGAGAAAAAAGGAAATGTCTATTTCTTAAACATATAAAGGAAAATATGAACTTTGTACATATATAAACAAAGTGAAAAGTACACAAAACAAGTGAACCTATGCATTAGGTTGAGCTTTCCATTGACATTTGCTTTAAGGAGTACAGCAGACTGCATGAAAGAGATGTCTGAAAATACGCCAAGTTTTTGAACTCTAACTTGCACCAACACGAGTCTGATTTTTAGGCAAGTCTGGCAAAGGGAGGAAACCTCAAAACCCAGTTAGAGAGGGAGGGTGAGACAATGATACAGGCATTTGCATAATTTTTTTTACATAAAGCAAGTAATAGAGCAGTCAGGTAGGGCTGTTCAGTATATGTTGGAAAGAGGATGCTCAAGGTGCTACGGCAGCCTAGAACTAAGTGAAAACAATTCTGGTTCCCTCATCTTTATGGAATACATTTCAGATGTGCAATTATTCTGTGACCATCTTGTATCTGCTGCAGAGATGAASCAGCTAACCCAGTCCATTTCTATGATTCCCACCAGGATCTGCTTTGGCAGCTTGTGCTGGAGTGTGATTTCTGGAGTGGACTCTAAATAACCAATCCTCTCAAGCTGCATAAATGACATCTGGGAGGTTAAAAGGATTTATCACTGCCCCATGAGCACTTTTTAAATCCAGGTCAAGTGTAGAACAGGTGCAAWCATTGCTTCTTCAGAAAGCAATGGTGACCAGTGATTGTGTGATGGGAAGCTACATGCTTAGGTAAGGGATCAGGCAGCAAGGAGACAGTGGATCATCATATGGATTGTGYAGCGTGGTGAGGCTGAGTGAGGTCAGGGATGTTAATGCTCTTATATAAATGCCACAAATTGTGTTTCTGATTATTTTGTTCCTTGTAGCTGTCTTCATTTCAAGGTTTAGACTTAGACAAGCTTGAGACATGGCCTGGTGCAAACCACATGATGTTCAGCATGGCCAAGTGCCAATTTCTGCACTGGATCTTCCTGGATCAGAGCAATCCCAAAGACAAATGCAGGTTGCATGGGGAATGGATTGAGAACAACCCTGCCAAGAAGGACTTTGGGGGTAAGAAGTTTGGCATGAGATGGCCATGTGCAGTCACAGCCCAGAGARCCAAAYGTGTCCTGGGCTGCACCCAGAGCACCGTGGGCAGCAGGGGAGGGAGGGGATTCTGYCCCTCTGCTCCGCTCTGCTGAGACCCACCTGGAGCATCCAGCYCTGGGGTCTCCAATGCACAAAGGATGTGGACGTGTTGTGGACGTTCCAAAGGTTGTCCTTTGGAAGCTGATCAAAGGCTGGAGAAGCACTCCTGGAAAACAGGCTGAGAGAGCTGGAGCTGTTCAGCCTGGAAAAGAKGARGCTATGGGGAGACCTTATAGCACCCTTCAGTGCCTGAAGGGAGCCTACAGGTTGGAGAGGGACTTTTTAGAAGAACATATAGTGATAGGACAAGGTGGAATGGCCATGAGAAAAGCCACGTTTAGATTAATTATTAGGAAGAAATTCTTTACAGAGAATGATGAGGCACTGGCACAGGTTGCCCAGTGAGGCTGTGGATGTCCCCTCCATGGAAGTGTTCRAGGCCAGGCTTGATGGATGGAGCTTGAAGGAACCTGGTCTACTGGAATGTGTCCCTGCCAGTGGTAGGGAGGTTGGAATTTGATAATCTCTAAGATTTCTTCCAATTTAAACCATTCTGTAATAATTTGAATATATGATTTGATACCTAGGATACGGTAAATGTGTGTAGGCACATGAAGGAGTCAAGAACAATTAGTACTGTTGAGTAAACACATTTTATTCCCATCTGACAAGAATGAGAAGCCACCATAAGCAAAGATAAGTGGATTTGATGTTCTGGGCATACAGCCCTTTTCTTTGGCCTTTCAATTGAAAGACTTTGTCCCACTGGTGATTGTTGGACTTCTTCTTTATGTGAAAGGCTAGCAAAATTGAAGCCAGAGAAAACCAATGTTTACTCCATGAGTCATGGCACACATTAGAAACCATGCATGACACTATCAAAAAAAATTGCTTTTACTTAATTGGCAGTAAGGCTTGAAGAATAATTAATTAATAGTTCAGATTTCCCAGCTAGTAATGATTTTCCTTTGATCGGTCTACCTTCTCATGACTTTGATGCTTGTTTCCTATGATCATTCAATCATTTGATTTTTATGGAAGTAGTTGCCAGCATTTACATTTGTTCTTGTTCTCATCTATCACTATCATTTTTATCCTTTGATGTCACTAATTGTTAAACAATTACATGTGTATTAAGAGTGCTGTGTTACTGCTGCAAATCTAAGCACACCGTGTGGATTGTACTGGTGAATAATTACTGGTATCATTTATCTTCCTATATACTTGGAGCATATGTACTTGGAGCATATTTTTCAGGTTAACTGACATGATTTTGTGTAAGAGAAAGTAAATACAAAAGTAATCAGGAACAGTTTAACTGTGAGACTAGAGGATTTTTATACAACTGGATCAGTTTTACAAATACTCAGTGCAAATGTCTGGTGTTCAACAACTGTGCAGGCACATGAAGCAGCAGTGGAGATGCTCTAGGAACCCACAGTATACAGGACATATAATCTCTTTTTCCAGAAGTTGACACTGCAGTTTAGTGGGCTTTTTACTTTGTGGAGTGCTGTCAGAACAATGTGCAAATCTCTACGTTCAATGTATGTGCTGCACAGAAATACATTTAAGGGGAAGAGCCACATTGATTTTTCCAGTAAGAATTCTACTTTTTTTATTCTCAGCTCTCAGAGAGCCAAGTTATTAGCTATCAGTATTAGAGGTTGCAGGATGTTTGAACTCTGCTTTTTAGTGGCAAGAAAGTGAGATTAATGGGAGTTCTAGTATATCTCTGCTGACAAAAAGCCCATTTCCACTTTTGCTCTTAAAGGAAAGAGCCGCATTTCTCGTAATTTGCAAGACAACCATCAGCTACATATAAGGAAATGAATATATATTCAGCCTGTCTTCTGAGCTATGGCATCCCRGTTGTCACACTTACTGGCAAATGAGTATTCAAAGGCACTGCACTGCTGTGTTTGTTGAGCAGTTAAGAGCAGACTTGAGTACAACTGGGACTTCAAAACTCACCCCCTCCACCCTCCAATTAATTCTCATGTCGACGTTGCATTCTGCTCCTGGGCTTCTGTCACGCACCCTCTGCTGCAGATAGTTGCACAGAAATCTGTGTTGGAACAAGGTCRGCCCCTGTGTCCTTGGTCAAACAGCTCTTCCTGAGTGAGGTTTGCCTTTGGGAGTTTGGGCTGYGGGCAGTGAAACCCTGCACAAACCACTCTGTGTCTCCACTGGTTTGTGTGTACAGATCTGTCAGACTGACTTGTATTTGCCCTGAAAGCTTGTCTGGCACCTTTTGATTGATTGTGCAATGCTTAATTTCCTCTTTTTCTTTTCCCAATCCACGTTTACCAGCACTGACAAGAGACTGCACACAAAGCCTTTTAGCCTATGTGTTTTCTGTAAGGTAGTGCTTAATTCCTAGGCTCCTGTAATTCCTAGAGTCTTAGAAGATCTCAGGTTGGAAGGAACCCAGAAGGATCACTGAGTCCAACTCCCTGCTCCTCACAGGATAACATAAAACCAAATTGTATCGCTAAGAGCATCATCCAAATGCTTTCTTGTGAACTGTAGAAATGTTGTCAATAACTTGTGTATTGCAAGCCATTCTTAGACGGCCACACCGAGGAACTGAAAAGGTGGAATGGAAAATAAGAAGATGTTTATTAGGAAGTGAATGAAGCTTCATTCTCACTAATTAAGGCCTATTGGTGCACTCATGGCCCCAACAGCTGTCCAGGAATATTACAGCAGTAGTGGTGAGTGCTGCCAGGACAAAGAGACATTTGAGATTGTTGYGACAGTGAAGGCAAAGAGCTGGGAAGAAGGGAAGTGATGTGTTTGGGATATGCTGTGGAAAGCAGGCAGTAAGAGCACAGGGGAAATCTGGGTGGAAGGCATAACCTCATGCTGAGAGCTCGCCATCTTTACTTGCTCAACTGCTAGTGATAAAAAAGCATCAGTGAAATACTAAATGAAACACCACCACTAAGTTTTTGGCTATTTCATACTGGACATCTCATTTGCCAGACTTTGGACTGAAAAAGTTTTCCCTGGAGGATAMCCTAGATGGTGCTACAGAAACCAGAATCTAGTAGGATGATCAAGGTCTAAAGTAAATCTAACAGTTTCTAATTTTTGTTTCACTGAGAGCACAACACGCAAGTAAAAAAAAAATAGAAAGAAAATAAGAAAAGAAAAAGAAAAAAAAAAGAGAAAATAAAAAAAGCTATGCTGAGCCAAGTTTCATTATTTCTATATGTTTACCACAGTCRCTCTCTGCACTAATTTTAGCCCCCTAAAACAATGGGAAGAAATTTGTATATAGCATAGTATTAGTGAATTAATGAATTAGGCAGTAGGGAAGATTTTGCAGCCTATCCAGCTTCTGAGTCACAAGTGAGATATCTAAATTTGCCAGTCTTCAGAACCCCCTTTGCTGTTTGAGTGCAGCTTCCTGGACATTGCCCAAGTCTGAAATTTTATTCTCATACGATAGTGTTATTTCTGTCACCTAATAAACCCCCATGGCTTAATATATTGATGTGTTCTGCTTAACAATGTTTTGATATGTTGTCCTAAAGCATCTCTTACTGCATATCTTAATGCAGTCATCTTTACTCAGAAAGTGGCCCCAGATTAGCCCAACTTCTGGACTATTTTCACTTTCCTGTTAAAATTGAATAGATATAACCTAGGCTCTTCAGGCCTTATTTATAGTAGTTATAGTGCTGCACTTCCTTCCTCAGGGAAGAGATATGTACCCTGGCAAAAGAGTTGTTTTGCTGTTACTGCCCTTACCAGTTCCTGGAATTCAATAACTTCACTCACTTTTAGACTGGTATGACCATGGCTTTAGACCTTGGGTGAACCTCAGTGAAAGGGAGCTAAGCTGATTCAAACTACCTTGCCTCTCATGCGGGCAAAGCATACACAGACAGCTGCAGTTATCCTGCAGAAACTTGTTTTGTCTATCTATGTCTGCCAGCACAGTTGTCAGAGGGGAGTGTGATGTTTTTTCCCCACACTCTCAACCAGCGCCTCTCTGCCGGTAAAACTTCCAAGTTTAGACTGGCTGTGATGCGAATGCAGCTGTATCAGTAAAGCTCCTTTCTSTATTAGAAGAGAACAATGTTGCACCATTGTAAGGAGCTTTATCATCACACTTATATTAGGGGCTGTATCAGCGTAAGTGCTTTGGCATAAGTGAGAATTTATATGTCATACACCTTACTGCTGATGAAGGGGCTTGGGTACTATGAGCTCTGAACCTCTTAGGAAAAACTGAGTGATTTGCTGACTGAGACAAATTAATGTATCACTGTAGAGATTCACGGTGCCATGCAGTTGTAGTGGTGGTTTTGAA
>NW_026623273.1:1801486-1822193 GCF_030028575.1 Malurus melanocephalus | reverse complement strand
AAAAAAAACAAACAACACAAAAAAAAAAAAACAAACAACACAAAAAGAAAACCCCACACCCACAAAAAACAAACAAACCAAGTAACCATCACCAAAAAACCCTAACAGTTGCCACAGCAACCTGATGGGCCACTACATGTTCCTTGGTGGCATCACCCCTGTTTGCAGAGTTTGTTGGGCTGGCCAAGTTTTCTTGGTCTTGATCATTCATGCAGTTCTTAATAAGATATGATTCTGTCATGTCAACCTCAAAGGCTTTTTTTAGCTGAAGACAAGGCTGCACCTAGATTTCATGCATTTTATTTTCAATCAAAGTATTCAAGAGGAAAAGAAGACTCAGTTGGCAAAACACTGGAGTGAAAGAAGAGCATGACAGAATGAAGAGATATGCATTGCTCTTAAAATTCCAGTAGCTTTTTAATGAAATTATGTCCCTGTAGTATCCAGCTGTTTGAGCCGAGTATCTTTTTATTTTATGTCCCCTATCAGTGACTTTTTTATGTCCCTTATCATGCTTTTTATGAAGACTGTGCTTTTTATGTACGTGCTTTTTATAAAGACTGTCCAGAATTTCAAAATATTTTATTAGTTATTCTGTGTACCCTGCAGTTGAGTGGGAAATGTTTTCTCCATTTTCTGGGGAATACCAGAATTGCGTTTTCAGAATTGTTTCCATCACAGAACAGTTAAAACAAACAGGCAAATATCTGCCAGGGACCAGAATTGCCCAAGATTTGTCCTTTACCTGAGAGCCCCAAGCCCTCGAATTTGAAGTTTTTGGGTAAGTAGACTTTGTACTTAGTGGTTTTAGTAAGACAGGAAGAAGTTGAAGACGGCAACATATCTGTGCCTCCATCATGTGAGAGGCATAGGAAGAAGGTACTTGCAGCAGCAGTACCTGACTACCCTCAGCACAAGATTTCTAAGCCTTTCTCAGTACCTAATGTGTAGATCTAGAGGTGATGCTGCTGCTACACCTCACCCTCCTCTGTGTCTACTCAAAAGATTGCAATTCTAGCATTTATTAATATKAATAATATCAATTTTATAATAATAATAGATGAGGAATAATCTATTCCCTTAACATAAATGTTTTGCAACATGTTGGTGTAGGGTCCTGGGAAATGTTAAAAGAGAGACTCTTGTCTCTCTCAAGCAGTAGTAAACTGGTTATTATGGGCAATAGCAGGATTTAAAGGCAAAGATTGCCRTTATCTGAACCAGCAAAACTTCTGCCTCAATCTAGGATGAAGCCAGACTCTGTCCTAAACTGAAACAGAGAAAGCCTGAGAAAGCATTTGCTTGTCTTGTCTGACTCTGATTATGGAAGMGCACTGCAGGTTCCCACCTCAGCACCTCAGCACAGGCTGTGAGGCAGCCAGGCATGTTCTTTCTTCGCTCACAGAAATAAAATAAATCTACCAGGAGAGTTAAAGCAAAGTGAGCAGCTCAAATTGATTCACCAGTGTTTCAGTTGGGTTGTTAGCTGGTTTGGATTACTTCTAAAAGAAATGTATGAGTGTCTAGTTCTTCTTAGGTGGACCAAAACCAAACGATCAAGCCTTCATGATTTTTTTTCTCAGAACAGAAACACTGTGCATCGTGTACAACAGATTAGGCAAGTTGTTGCTGTGTGTCTCTTTTCATGAATTCAAAATAGTTTTGTCCTGTGTTACATAAGCTTGCTGTGGAGCAAAGGCAGAGACTATGCAGAGTCTCCAGGATCTTCCTAGGCTTTAGTAAATGCACGCAGGAGCAGGACAGCCTGTGTTCCTGGTACTATCCTTGGCACTCAGGTGAGTCTCAGCCCAAGCACATGCTGATAGTCCATCACTAAGAAAAGACAGGTAATAAAACACTGAGAGMAAGCTTCTATGTCTCCCTGTTCTTCCTCCAGGTCTTTGCAGACATGGTTCTTTTTGGTAGGAGCAGAGTTTTACAGGTCATATTTTTTCAGCCCTTTGAACCCCAATGTTCTGTATGTCCTTTGAAACATTCAGTTCTTACACACAGCTTCCAACTTCTTTAATCAGCACATTTTTTGTAGGACTCTGGTCTTTGGATGTCAGTAAATATGAGCTATCTKAACTTTCATGATGGCTATTTGCTTAATTGTGAGTTCTCCAGTCAGTTTTTCTACTTTAGACCCATTTCTCAGGGGATGAAGTACAAAAAGCTAGTTTCTGTAAAAGTCTGGACTTGGTTTGAGGAATTTGGAAAAATTCAGGGGATTTGAATATAAAGAGTACAGTGTGCTTTCTGCTTTTGATTTGTTTCTGCTTCTTCATTCAGCTATAATTTGTGGCATCACAGTTAAATCATGTTATGCCACTGACATTTTTGTATGGTGTAATCATTCCTGATTGCTGTCTCTGCCCTTTGCTAGCTGGTTTCTTTCTACAGTACAAACCTCTTGAGAAACCACAATTAAAATAAAGAAAGAAAGAAAGAAAAAGAAAGAGTACCATAAAGACAATTTATTTTCATTTCTGAATGTTTGAATAAAACAAGTCTCCCATGGAAAATTAAGACACATGAAATGCTGAGATAAGTCTTGTGTCACCTTGTCATCTTTTTYACTTATTTCTTTCAAAGCAACAGAAATTTGCCCTCATCAGCAAGTCTGAAGAATCATTCATTTCTGGAAGGGAAGCAGTCTACATTTCAGTGAGGCTTTGCCTCACCATGAAGGAAATAAAGGCCTGATTCACAWGAAACCTCCTCTGTTTCTGTTCTGTACCATGTGAACCTCCCTTGAATTTCTGATGGGGGCCTAGCACATATGCCTTGCTCTTTCTAGCYGCTCTCATTGTTCTGGGGTGGACAGGTCATGGAGAAGCCTGTCCATCACCACAGGCAGGACATTCTGACACTTCTGTCCTATGGCTGGCCTCAAACAGTACAGCAAGGAAACTGCTCTCTGAACAAAATGTAGATTATAGGGGAAAATGAAAGGCTGTGTTGTGGYCTGGCTCTGGAAATATCAATTGAGTCTAGTTGGCTTGGAAACATTGGGAAGCATCCTCCACTCTGGCCATATGCCCACAGCCTCCACTGCACTGCTCTCCCTATCCAGATACCGGCATCTGCAGGGCCAGGAAATCACTAGACCATCCCAGAGCCGATCTCAGAGGTGTTCCTTAGAACATACACTCCGTGTTGCAGTAGGATTTTTGAAAGGTGTAATGTAGTTTTCAGCTCCCAGTGGGTTTTAATCATTAGTGCAGTACATCTTTCTCAAGAACAAAATAYTATGTATGATATCTTTTTCATTCAGATTGTACAAAATGGTGAGYTGTGTGTAAGATCTTTTCAGACATACTTTTAAACAGACTCATTCTGGCCTATCAGCTTTATGACACTAACTTCAGCCGAATACCTGTTCAGTTCTTTCTGAGGTAACCGTCTCTCCATTCTCAGCTCATTTAATCCACTAAGTCATTAGCTGGTGCATTTGTGAGACATGACTGTGAGCAGTGGTGAGAGAATTCATTGACAGCTTGCTGTCGGTGGCTTGCAGGCACTGGCTGTGGATTACGTAACCCATTAGTACAGAAAGTGGGAGCCAAAGGTGCTGAAGTTCACTAGCACAGAGCATTTCTCAACAGCATGGAAAGCTTAGGTTAATGTTTATAAGTCAGAATTATTACACAACTCTTCCATATATGTATGTTTGGATTATTTGTTTAAAAACAAATTCTCAGATATCTCGTCAGGARATTATTTCAAGATTTAGATTTCTCTTGGTTTGTTTTGTTTTTTGTTTTTATTTTTTACTCTGGATGTTCTATAATCTTAAAATTTAGCTTTGGCTCATTTTTAGCCATACTAAGTTCTTCTTGCAAATTACAACATCTTGCATCACTTTTCAATTCTATTAACTGTACTGTCAGGTAATATMAATGACAAGTCTTTCAAAGAATGTGTTATCTAAGTCAACCTCATGAATTTGGAAAACCTGATCTTTAATATCTCTGTGCATCTCTCTGATTTTTAAAAGTTATGAGATCTAATGGGCCTCTGTAATTTTTTTTCTTTTTTTTTTTTAATTAATAGAATTCAAATGTGGATGGGACTATAGTAACTACTTCGTAAAATCAGGTATTCTGTAGATGACTGAGCGATATATGGAGACCACAAGGAATTTATTTTGATTCATACAGTTAAGAAGAAGGATAATTCTTCCTTGCAGTTAAGCTATACCTTATTTTTCAGAAAACACCTCAATGTAAAGGCCTTGTGGGTGAAATTTGTTTTACATCCTTCCAGCTTTAGTGTTCAGTGTTTGTGTAGGTTCACTCTCCAGTTAACAGAGAAACAGGCATTGAAGGTTGACATTTCTAAGAATGTTGGGCTCTGTCACCTCATGAGCCATCTTCTTCTCCTCATGGACTCTAGAGGGGCTTGGACAATCAGCTGAGGACAGATTTTCATAAGCAATAATATTAAAGGCCACCCCAAGTGACAGTGTAGGGATGTGTCATCGGCACTCTAATGACTAATGCTTACCTATCATATTTTAATTTTTTCAAAGAACAGCCTCCCACAACAAACACTTGCCCAGACCCTTTACATATTAAATTGCAGCTTAGGTAAATGAGAACTCTCCTCCTTTTGGTACATCCTAAGAAAATGACCCTGCGGTGTTTCTAATTTCTTTCACAAACTTAGTTGGTCAACATCTTTTAATCTCCTTTAATAAGTCAGTTTTTCCAGACTGTGTATCATTTTTTCTGAAAGAGGAAAAAAGCTAAAAATAGTCCCGCAAAAAGGTCCTTAGAGGTTGTTGCAACCTCCTCCTTTTCCTGGATTAATGTAAGTTTCTTTCTTAAGATAGAGCATTTCTCATTCCTAACAGAAATTTTCAGAGCCTGTTCTTTAAATCTGCCAAACATGGAGATTCCACCCTTGAATTCTGTAACCTAGCCATGCTATACCTTCTAAGTTTTTCTCAGAAAAAAAGTTTTTCTTAAGATTTAAGCTTCATTATTTTGCCTACACTGAGGAGTCCACTGTTACTGCCTTTGTAGTCTTCCACTCTTGGGGTATGGAACAGTTGTTTTCTCAACATCATACACAGGACAAACCTTACTTTCCCCCCTTCTCTTGTTACATAGAAATGCAAAATATCCTGAGGATTYTCTCTCTTTAACATTGTTGTCTGGKTTTTTTTTACCTCTATGCAGAGCATACGTGTTACATGACAGTATGTCTCCATTACGCACCATCAGCGTAATTCCTTGTTAGTCTTATGCTGAGGAAATACTGTGATATACRCAGATGAAACAGTCCCCCTAGCTTTGGGATACACAAAGCATGACTAATGGTTCTTCATAAGGAAAGGCACGCTGTAAAAGCAGCCATCAGACTAAGTACAGAAATAAAAGGCACGCCTATGGGAAAAAGCACTCTGCTCGTGGATTCAAGTCTGATTTCTCCAGAATAGACTGGCAGACTGTAGCAGCTGACAGGCTATTGTTCTTGACAGATACAGAATCTGCTGAGACAGGAAGGTGAGGAGATGGATAGCTAAGTTTTAACTTGCATGCAAAGCACTGCCAGGACAAACAAGTTTCTCGATCATTTCCTAACAAGAAATCAGGATATTGTTTTGTGACTTCAGGGATGCACTAACAAGAAAAGGCTGCTGAACTATTGATGTCCATGCCACGTACAATGCCACAAACCTGCAGAGCTGAAGCAACACAGTGAAAATTATGRTCCTATTCAGCAGAGAAAATACTTGACTATAGACAGCTTAGCTGCACTTRCACTATTTGGCTTACCTTTCTGCAGCTGTGGGTGGTATAAATGGAAATGAAATGTTTTATAGAGATTTAAGTCAGTATTCCTTCTACTGTGCCCCCTCTGATTGGTGTGGCAGCTGAATCTGCATTTAGAAGAATTTAGTAGCTCCTCAAGTCCAAAATTTACCTTGTGAAAAAAGYTCTTTTATGGTTACAAACCGGCAAGTTCTCCCATTCCTTTAACCTTCAGTGTTCATATACCCTGTGCCTGCATCATACAAACACATAAACAAAAGAGATGGTGCTTGGTATAACTAGAAAATCTTGAAATGGACCATATGTTAACAATTATGGAATTTTTCTAATAATTTCAAAGTCAAACACTGCATTCTTGATACTCAGTTTTATTCTAAATGAGAGCCTAAAATGAGAGTGCTGACTGTAAATGCTAGTGTGAAATAGTAGGTTGTTCAATAATTTGGAGACTCAAACCAGACATGCTAGAAAGAATATAGGACCAAATGTTACAAAGCTGTATGCACACAAAACTTGCTCTCAAATTCTTTGACATTTAGAGAGAAATAAAATAGGCTCTTATTGCAATTTTTTTTCATTCTGAGTCCTCATTTTCTTCTCTGACTCAACTGCAGTGTTACTTAAGGTGCTCTTGTCATGGAGAGCCGGTTTCATTATCGAGGTCATGGCTGAATATCATGATATTATGAATATCATGATAATATGAAAATCATCATAAACCCCTTCTTTAGACCATGCAGGAAAACACAGGCATGCCGATATCTGTGACCAGATATCTCTATTTCTGAAACATTTTTTGGCTGAAGCTTGCATTCAAATATTCACTGGCTGAAGAGAATTGTTGAATGACAGATGGCTGATTGASCATGAACAGCAATACATGAGATAGCTCAGTCCACCAAATGCAGTGGTGTTGTTACAAGGGCACTGAGGGAAAATGTTTTCATTTGCTACTGAAAATTAATTTTCTTCCAGTAATGTCAGTATGAGAGTGAGTGATGGCTGAAGAGAAGGTTGGAGTGAGTAAAGCTGCAGTACAAAAATAGTTAAGGAAAAATTAAGTCACATCTTTATTACTTTAAAATTATATTATATATTCATTTTATAAAAAAAAAACAACTCATAACCCAAAGATTTTAAATACTTGATGCAGTTTATATAAAAAAATCATAATAAGTAATTAACTTAATTATGCTTGAGTTAATCCTCAAGACCGWGGCTACTGAGACAGGATCTTGTCAGTCCCTACAGCCTTAATCCACTGGCCAGTGTCACCTGGGGCCTCCACACACACTCTGTCCTTGCAGCTAGGTGCCTCTTTGRAGCTCCTGTCAGGGATGAAGTGCCTGCAGGAAAGATGCTGTGGGAACACRGATCTCTAGCTCAGCCACAGCCCAGCCTAGCAGTGCATCCCATTGATCCCTATGTGCAGATTTGCTCCCTAGATTGCTTTTGGACCTGTCTCATTACTCTGGACCTGCTCTATTATTGTTGGGCTGGGTTGTCCTCATCAAATCTTATCCTGGTTCTGATCTGTGGATTTATTTCCTCTCAGACCTGCCCTATGACCAAGAATTCACCTAGTAATCTGGATCCTTTGCTGACTTTGGCTATTGTCCATGAGCCTATGCTGCTCCTCTGGCCTGGTAAGTGTGGGGTCTGGGCTCTTCCAGTCTTGTATTGTGCTCCACTCCTGACTCCCCTTCCCTTAAGGAACAGCCAGTCCTCACTGTACCCTGAAAGGTCTATCCAAAGCACTGTTATCACTGTTGCTTATTCAAAAGACTGTTCAAATTACAGGCAAACTCAAATCATGCTACATTTCAAGGACATGATTTCAATCTCTTTTCTGCATAATATACTGCATAGGCTTATTGAAGAATAATTCAATGACTGGTAATGAACAGAAGTACTCCAATACAGAATAATTCTGTATTCCTACTAGCTCATATAGGGCTAAAACTAGTGCATTTTAATTCTTGGGTTGAGTATGCTGCAACTTTGCACAGAAGAATATATTTTCTTTCTTTCTTTTTTTTTTTTTCTCCAAATACATAATTCTATATGTACCAGTAATGCAGCCCCATTCTTTTAGTCAGAGTTGTACAGCTTCATGCTTTCCTGCATCTGTGATACTGAGAACTATCATGGTAGGATGGCACAAGCTGCTGAAAAATGAGGAGACAACTAAACTGACAGCTGACTGCTGGGAAGTAGTTGACCAAATGACTGTCTGTACTTGAAGAAGAAATTGTGATACAGATACACGACAATGTAGCCAATCTCTTTGAACAGGGAGAACAAAAGCTGTCTGTTCCCTGAATAGCGTCTAACCATATTGGGAATACTCAGGTATGACTCTGAAAGCTGTGGCTTCAGCAAACACAGAATGATCACAAAATAAATAAAGAAATGAAAATACACRCATTCCCACACACTCAAGCAGAACAGAGGAAACAGGAAGGGATAAACACTGAGATCAGTTTATTTACTTGGTTGCGAATAAAAGTCAATGTCATAGCTAAGAACAGAAAGGCCTTGGATTGTTTTTCAAATAGGTGAGGTAGTATTTTGGTAAGAAGTGGTTTGAGCCAATGTGSCTCAAGAAATAAACCAGACTTTCAGAGTGCACAAGTCTCACTTAGTCTGAAGCCTTAATTCTTTCTTCTATGGTCATTACTGGAGATTTCTAAATTTAAGTATTTGGGACTCATAGTTATCCAAAGTCATTTAGGTCAGTAGTAGCTCCACGGAGTACAGCAAGCTTGAGGTTAGATCCTTAATGGGAGTATTTAGTTGCTATGTACATACACACAATAAATACATAATATATATGTAACGCATGTGTTCCTACAGAATAAATTTACATATTGCATACAGTTTTTCCCTGCCTGCTAAACATTRATAAAGAGGATTAAGCATGCTATTTCTCTCTTTTTTTTTTCTCCTAAGGCAACCAATTTCAGATATGAACAATCACGTTTTTGCAAGTTAAAGATTACACAGTGAGTTATTAACTTTAAACACCCTTCATTCCTGAAAGCTATGCAGTAGAGACATTTAGGTTGGAGCAACTCCTCTTACATAAGAGAGTTTTTGTGCCAAGTTATTACCTCAGACAGTTTTTGTGTTGTAGGTGAATATTTATATAGAGATTTCCCCTCCTCACACAACGGCTATTGGAGAGCTTGGATATCCACAATATGGCAAAACCACGAATAAGACAGTCTTGTGCTTGATAAAACTGAAGAAAAGCATCTCCAAAAATAAAAGATAAAAGGAAACCAAATGCTRACTGTAATCCTGTCTCCTGTGAAGCCTTCCTCCCTCCTGCTGCTTCCAGCATWAGCAGAGATCTCTTGACACCTTGCAGAAACTTAGGAACACCTGGCTGGCTCTCAAGGGTAAGTCTGAACTTGTCTATGAGTTCACTAGAAAAACACTGCATGTTGTTCTTTTTTCCACCTGATATTTCTTTTCAGTTTGCCTACAAAGGCTCAGGTCAGTGCAGTTTCTGCTTCTCAGAAATTCCACCAAACAAATGCTGGTAYGCTTGGCTTGCAACTTAAAGTGCCAAGTTAAGCAGCTGTCCTGAAGGTCTTGGGCTCCCTTGTGTGCCTGAGGTTTCTGCGTCCTTACAAAAAGAAYAGAGAAGATGACAAAAATACATATTCCTTTATTTTTCTCTTTTTACTGGTCTGTCGGTCTGGGGACAGCATGTACTAGTTAACGAGTTCTGCCCCTTGCTATTGTTATCCTAAATTGGTACTCTTTGGTCAGACAATTAGATCAGGCAACTAGAGAGCTCTGTTGTTAGGCTCTCTTTTAATGTGTATTTAGAATATGGGCAGCCTAAAAAGACTACTGTGGGTGTCTGGYAAGATCCATACAATAGGGTTTAGATCTATTCAAAATCACTTTTTTTTTCCTAAAGTMTGTGAAAAATATTAGAGTGTTAACAGAGAGGAAAGTGAGGAGTTTTTTTACTAAACTGTAGTCAGACTGTTAAGGAGTGGTGTCTGTGAATGAACTAAGGGAAGGCTGAGAACTACAGAAGAAAATGGCTTTGGCCCTGAAAAAGAGGTGTGAGCAAAGAACCTTTCAGACATTGGCTTGCTTCTCACTCCCACTGGAGTCAGTGAAGATGCCTGTAATTGGTTTCAAAGGGAGAAAACCATGCCAACATTTGTACAGAATTATTTTTTGCATACTGCAATATGTGGGACCAAAGTTCTGGCCCTTCTGTAGCTTATGTAATGGAGCAATCTCCAAGGAAAGGGAAAATTGGCTGCTATACAGACGTGGAAACATTCATTAATCATTGGA
Source organism: Malurus melanocephalus (assembly GCF_030028575.1). Classification (NCBI taxonomy): domain Eukaryota; kingdom Metazoa; phylum Chordata; class Aves; order Passeriformes; family Maluridae; genus Malurus; species Malurus melanocephalus. Next base: position 1,812,084 of record NW_026623273.1, on the reverse strand, counting down.
TCAGCACTCTAAACATTTCCTGTTTATATCCAGAGTGACACTTCTTTAAATTATATTGCCAGCTTCAATGTCTTATTTTGTAAAAACAAGCTGTTATCAAATTTAACAGAAATAGAACAGTTTCCATGAAGAAAATGATTCTGAATGGCCTTTGGTTCAGATCTTGTTTCAGAAAACAAACTTTCTTCAAAAGTTTTGATCCAGTCACCTCAGACTGAAAAATTGAAGGGAAACTGGTTGATAAAAAAAAAAGAAGTTTGGAGTTGTCCTGGATTGTCCACTTCAGGAGGAAAAAAAAGAATTATTAAAGGAATGTGCAATTCTCTGGCTCAGGTCATAGTAAATGAGCCTGTGGTGAGTATATTTCTGAAAAGGAACTAYAGTTGTACTGCTCACACAAACAAAAATATCCATTTTGATTCTTTCTGTTTGTTACTCCTGCTCTCAGAATTTCCATGATCAACAATTCTCTCTGTCTCCCACCCCCAGCCCTCTAGCTCCATCTCTTTTTTCTTGTCAGGACCCAAATAACTCACAGATTTTAGCATATTTCAGACCACTACATGAGTGTAATAAACAGATTTTTCCAGGAGAGAGAGGGACAGAAGGAATAGGGGGAAGGGGAAAAAAGCATCTGAAAGCTAAACCTTCTAATTTTTCATTTCTACTAGTTGTCTTCAGCACAACAGGATCAGGCCTTTCAGGCTAAACATTGCCCGAAAATTAGGAAATGAAAATATTAGGAAATTAAAAGCCTTTTTGACACTGAGTTTAACTGCTGCAGAATAGCTGTGTGTCCATGGMGTTAAGTAATTTTGCCCTCCAAAAGGGGTTGGTTATATCCAGACTGCTAGTTGTGACTRATTCCTGGAAGCATACTTGGGAATTTCCTGGGAGACCCTTACTTGGCTTCAGCTGAAGCCATACCCCACTCTCCAGCTGCTTGAACACTTGAACAGTGAAGGCAGTGGGTCAAGAATCACACAAGTTTCCTGGATCTGCATAGTTTACTGGTGTAAAGACAAGACTTGGACTGCAACCACTAAAGACACAAAGAAAAAGTGCAATAAAAGTTTAAATTATAAAATATTSTGGGCTCCAGGATCTCTGCATTGCAATCGTGAAGTTTCTGCTTGACAGTGTGATCTCTCCTCTCCCGCTACACACCCAGCCAGGGAAGAACCTCTGTGGTAGTGGGGGTCCTGGCAAGCTCTGTATTCCCTAGGGTCTATAAAGGAAGAGGGAAAGGAGTTTATCAGAGAATACAGTGAAGAATGCATCCAACCTTCCAGTTTTTCTCTTGCCCATGTRTCTTAGCCATCAAATCAATTAACAAAACCACCATGCCCAAACATTAAACTCCCATATCTCTCACTCTCTGGAAAACAGGTGGATGAGTAATTCACCTAAGGCATGGCTGGCTAAAATATAGTAAACAYCAGAACACTGTGTCTGTTCCTACTTCTTATCTCTTCTGCTGTTTCAGCATATGAAAGAAACAGGATTTAGTGGCATAGAAACCTCTGATGAAAGTGTGAAGCTCTTGCTATATTTTTTGTGAAGCAATGGTGAATTTCAGAGTCTGGTTTGCAAAGTCAAAATCTCTTTAGTAATCTCAGCAGAAAGTTATTGATGCCCCAGTGTCATGGCGTTTTTAAATCAAGTCATAAATCATCCAATAAGGATGGCTGTATTTTAATCCAAGCAAATTCTTTTCCGTGTAAGAGTTTTAAATTCACTGGGTTGTATCAAAAGAGGCTACAGAATAACTTAATCTAGTAATCATTTGTGAAGTTCAAGCCCCTGGAAATGGCCAGCGGAAGAACTGTAAAACTTTGGCTTTCTGTCTGAGCTGTCCTGACATACATWACCCACAACAAAGCTTTGGCCTTTGCCTCTACAACACTGGCTTGTTCTGTGGCAGAGCCAAGAAATGCAGGAATGTGGCTCCCAGCCAAGCTGGTGGGGAGMGAATGCCCTCGACCTGGAGGATTCCGGCTCTCTCCATGTCTGCATCTTTTATCCAGCACTTTACACCATTTGAAGTGGGTGCTTCTCCGTGCTGCCCGCAGCTGCTGTTCTCCCTCCTGCATCTGCCATTCTCACTCTCCCAGCCTGGGTGGTCGTGCTGCGTTTGTGCATTGCGGGCTAGCCAGGATGTGGCTATTGAAAGGGCAAATGTGGGGAAGGCCGGAGCTTGGCTATATGTGCATAATAGCAAGCCAGTCAKTGTTCACAGGCTGAGAATACCACAGTGTTTGAGCTAAGGGAAGCTCTTTGTTTGCTTTTCCTTGCACTTGTGACTGGTTACTGCAGCCTAATAGAAGGCTCCTTATTTTATTTTATGCTCTGTGAACCTGACCCATCACAGATCAATTACAACAAGCTTATAGGTGCTTTCATCCTGCTCCTCCCAGGAAGGGCAGCTGAGAATAATTCATGATGAGTAAATCTGATAGTTCCCAGAAGACTATGTTTAGTGAGCTTGAAGTTCTTCCTTCTGCTTCAAACACTCACTGAAAGAGAGAGCTGAGTTTCAGGTGAGGTARTGGTAATAGAAGAAAAGGTTGTTTACATTTTATTTTTACCAGTGGACAATTTTTGACTGTCCTTCTGGCTTAGTCTAACTTTGGAAAGCATCATCACCAAGGGTCATCCCAAGCAATAAAGTCAATAATAACTGCAGGGCAACAGGCTCCAGCCTTTTGCTTGACACTTCACAGTTCTCCCATATGAATGTATCAATTTCTGGGAAGTTTAGGGTTAAATAAGTGCGTAGTTTATTCTCTTGTAAAGAGAGGAACTATTGTGAATTCATCCTGTGGCTGTGGGTCCAGATGTTAAAATTGACTGAGGCCCACCTCTAATTCTAAATTCTAAACTCAGTGGTAGTCTACAGAGGAATTAAATTAATCAGCAAAAATTTAAATTGCATCTTTTCCCAAAGCCTCTTTATATTCTTTTCTTTAATCATACTTTCATTGGGCCAGCAAATAATAACATTGTAATAACATTGTGCCAGATAAGCCACTTCAAACCAGGAAGAAATAAAAACTACAGACACTGAATTGGCAGAGAAGATGACCACTAGAGATTGTCCAAATGGTGCCACAGTGTCTGCAGACATTACACGGAGACTATGGGAGACTGTACAAGGAATAAGAACCATTTCTGGAGGCAGGGTGTTGCTGAGGATATGAAGAATCACAGCCTCTGAGATTTCTATTTCACGTGCCTTATTCAAGGCCAAGTTAARAAAATATGTCAGTATCTAAAGGTCGATACCTGTGGGATTTCAGATGGGAGATGGAGATGTAGGTGCTTCCATGACCTTGTAAGTCACTCCTGTGCTGCTTTAAATAAKTTCAGAGTTTGGCTTTTTGAGACTGAGGGCTGACACAATAAAGGTTTAGGGATGTCCAAGATTGCATAAGTACTGAGTAGTCTCCATTCCCATTCATGCTGGGAATGGGAGATGGGAGTATGGAAATCCTGTCCTCTGCCCCGGTGTTGCTTTGACCTATTGCTTACAAACCCTAGACTCAAAAGTAAGCTCTGACCTACATGAGAATGCTCCAACAAGAGATGGTTTGTTGCCAACTTTTTAATTTCCTCTCCACCTTGCAAGGGTGTTGTGATGCCTAATTCAAGTTTGCAAATTACTCTGGCAGGAAAGCACTCTGACAAGCAATATGCTGTGTACTGCAGAGCTTGGGTTTGGGCCAAACAGAGAGAAAAGAAGCAGGAAGGAGGTCAAAATTTATTTCATCCCTTGTATTTCTGAATCCATGTAGAAGGAGGCTAGGTGGGCCCAGAAATCTCCATATGCTGGAGAACCAGAGGACAGTCTTCTGCTTATGGAACTATACTGGAAATTTTTCTCATGCCCTTGAGCCTTGCAGGTCTAACACATTTTGTGCCTCCAGGCTGAGAGAGGTGCAACAGCGAAGCTCAGGCTGAATAATGCAGATTGAAGAGATGTCTAGGTATCAAGGGCGGCTAAATTCTAGAACCTTCACCTGTTTAGATGACTGAAATGAGTGCATACAAAAGGGTAGTTAGTTCACTAAAAACTACTAGTGCATAGTGGAAGAGATATGAACATTTGTGCAGGGGAATACACAGCAAACACAGTGTCCACAGCAAACAACCTCTGACTCTCCACATGGTTATTAACTAACTTCTTTAAACGTAAAATTTCCTCTTAGCTGAAGGGAGAACACTGGATATTTGGAGTCTGTACATTCTTACATCATTCAACTGGGCTTACTGCTGCTAAAACTCCCTATTGCAACATGGGTATTCAAGGACTGTCTGCCTTTTATGCTAATTCAAACTCACAGAGCTGCTTTGACTGTGCTTAACCAGTCCCAATAACTGAGTGCAAGCAGAGAACTCTTGCTATCAGATGAACCTCCTGCTATTTGCAGGCAATTGGGAAGTTGGAGGACTTGGGCAGGAGAAGGAAGCCTGATTTCTTGCCTTTGCCTTTCTGCCCAAATTTAAAGAACTCACATAATTTGTAACACATATCATGGCCACTTTATAAAGAGAAATCTTTGGCAGCAAACCAGAGGGGAAAGGGCTTATACATGGGAACAAGCACATATAGATATGCGTGTTATCTCATAATTAATTGTGTGTGTGTGTGTGTGTGTGTGTGTGTGTGTGTGTGTGTACATAGGCATGTGCATGTGTGTGCCTATGCACAGGCAAATAAAAGCAAGAGTGTGACCTGTCTCTGCCAGGAACAGCAAAGAAGAATTTATAGCTATCTATAATACACATGCCCACAGCTGAGCTTGTCACTCCACACTTCCTTACAGTCAGTGGGGAGAAASCAGAGCAGAGCAGAGCACAATTCTTCTTATCATCTGAAATTAATCACCTTTTTTTAAAGGCTGTTTGTCTCCATTAGCTGTAAATGAGCACAGGGCAGTGTCTTCAGCTGCAGAGATCCTTGTTGCAGAAGTATAACCTGAAGTGAGATGAATCCCACCTTTCCTGTCTGAGCTCTCTGGAGTATTCCACATGCAATTTACTGTATTATAGGCTGCTTACAGAGCTCTTTGTGTGACYTGAGTGTTCACTTGCCAAAACCAGTAAGCAAACCTGATCTGAATCCAACTGAAAACAGATTTCTCCACACAACAACCCCACTATTTATTACAGTGGCATGTTCTTTCTTAAATACAACCTTCACTATAAGAGATCTTCAGATTTTGAAGGTTTTGTTTGTTTTTTTTTTTTTTTTTTTTATATTTTTTATTTATTGCTCTACATAATAATGTGATTGCACAGACAGTACTGTTACCACAATAAAAAAAAGAGCTCTGGACCATGCCATGGGACAAGAGGCAGGAATCTCTTAAACCAGTATTTTGCTAAAATTTCTGTTATGAGAAAAAGTGTGAAGGACTGATTTAGCAGACAGTTGTTGCAAGGTGAATTAATTTGTTTCATTAGTAAAATAAACAGAGTAAATATTTGCCTCATGCAAACACAACTAGCTAGAAAGTTAGAAGGCACCTCCCAGGAGGACTTAAATTAACGGGGTCATGTAAATGTTCACATTACAGTTGCATCTGCATCAATCACAATTTTACATGACACACTGGTTGCCCATGGCAGAGGGTTTGCAATTGTATCATCCATAAATTCTTTTCCAAGCCAAACTATTCTGTTATTCTATAAGGTGCATTTTAGAGGTGCTTAGGACGGTTCAAGTCCTCGAATTATGCAGAGAAATTGTCAGATAACACCAACCTGGTTATACATCCTTAGCTTATTAATACACAAAGATAATGATAAAGGTGAAAAACAGGGATTCCTGAGATATACCCAGATTCATCCTACCTAGCTTCAGGTGCCAAGATGTCCAAGTCAGAAGTCTAGCTGTTTTAACTCACTGTGGAATTAGTGGAGAAAGGGGCAGCCACAAAGGCCAACTCAGATTTGTATTTAAATTGCTCTCTGTAGGTGTCTCGCTTGCCTGATGATAGAAGGATCTTTGAATGAATAAGCACAAAATGCAGGTTCTCTGATTACATGGATGAACACAGGTGCTATTTCTGTTAGCACCTAAGCAGTCCTGTATGGCATTCATAGGATCAACAGCAAGTTCATCTRGATTTGGTATGTCAAGAAAAGAGTGTGTTTTTCCCTAATTGCTCAAGCACAAGTTATCAGTTGCCGTGTTTGCTGATAATCTTAAGATCTCATTCCTGAGAGTGCTGACAGAAGCACATGTAGTGCAGATCTTAGGCTCTGCTAGCTAGAGAGAGCAGTACTTACAAATAGTTCATTAACTCCACTTGCATTAGGTACTTACACAGCGGATGTTTACAGGCTGTCTTGGCTGCAGYTGTAATGGCAAGTGGTTGCTAGGAGGCAGGAATGGATTAATCCTAAACAGAAAGGAAGGCAAGAGAATCAGCTTTTGAAAGGACAAGAAGGGTGACCCTAGAAACTACAGGTCTGTCAGTCTCACTTCAGTGCCTGTAAGGTTGTGGAGATTATTCTGAGGTATTGAAAAACACCAGATAATCAGTTCTGTCACTGATCACAGSCAGAACAAGAGGTTTCATGAGAGGAAGGTCCTGCACATGGAGAGCACTGCTCTCTGCAGTGCTGGGAGTAGAACACTWCATCAGGAACCGAAAGACACTTTATCCCTCCCTGCCACTATACAAATTAACTAAGAGGGAATTCTACAAACCCTAACTCTTTCATCATTTGTGGAGGACAATAGGATTTTGATGACTCTAAAGTGTGTTCTTTTCTATTGCTGGAAATAAAAAGCCTTGTGCAGAACTACTGGAGATCCAGACAAAGACCACGAAGGCAATWTATGTATTAGATCATTGCTCCTATTAGGACAGGCTGATAGAGCTGGGAATGCACAGCATGGAGAAGGTTTGTGGAGGGGTCTCATCAATGTGCATAAATACCTGAAGGGAGTTGGTAAAAATGGAGCCAGGCTCTTTCCAGAGGTGCCCCATGACAGRACGAGARGAAATGGGYACAAACAAAAACACAAAACAGACAAAATGGGCACAAACAAAAACACCCTCTGGACATCAGGAAAYACTTGACTTTTATACTGTAAGGTTCACTGAGCAGAGGAACAGGTTCCCTGGAGTGGGCGTGGAGTTTTAGCCTTGGAGCCTCTAATAGTCTACATGGTCARTGTAACTCTACATGGTCCCAGGCAACTGGGACTGGCTTGAGCAGAGGAGTTGGRGCAGATGACCTCTAGAGGTCACTTCCAACCTCAGCCATTCTGAGATTCTACACGTTAGCCTGGAGAGCATCTGTGGATTTGTGGTTGTCAAAGTTCAAGGGAAGAAAGCTGCCCTTGCAGCAAGAGGAAGTTAGTGGGGAAGAGATCACTTCCAACTTGTCTTTGGATGTTACTATCCTTGCAAGCAGTTCAGGAATTAACACACATGGCAGCACTAACATTTGCAGGAAGATTTTGGATCTGTAGWGCCACATGCCTCCTACGCAAGAGGAATAGCTGAGAAAAATTGTTTCATTGTTCCTGATGCTTGTTTTCACACTCAGGAATTAGCCTCCCTTGGCACGTTTCCATCTGCGGGACCCAGCTGGCAACAACCTGGTTTGGGTTTAGCTGACCTATTGTTTGCTTTTCATTTTGAAAATCACAGACCCAAAAAAATTTAAAAAGCAGAGGGGAAGGCTAATTTCACTACAACAATGAATAAGTGCTAAGTAGATTTTYTTCATATGCAGTGTTCATACCACATGTGTTTGTTAAACACCTGGCCTACCCCTCCTACTGTCATGCTTGAAAGAAATSCTGTGCATGCAGGTCACTCCTCTTTCTTGAAAGTGGCAGCCTGTGATCTAGGATACATAGCAGTGAGGAGTCCTGCTGGCTTTTGCAAGGAACCYTAGATCCTTTCCATAGCCTTTCCCATGCAAATTCATCAGATAAATAATAAACCATAATTCTGCCTACTTGATAGCAAAAAARCAGCTTTATCAACTTTAAAATTAACTTTTCCAAGTAAGTTGACATTCTATTTGTTTAGACTGAACAGGAGAAAAAAGTTCACRTGAAAATGACCTAGGGATAAATTATTTTGGGGACTCTGGTATGAGGATGTAATAGTTTTCTYACTGAGCAGAAGCAGAATAAACATAGTGGAAAATCTCAGATGTACACGGGTGAAATAACTCTGTGAGCAGTGGACCCAAACTGTCCTGGCACAGCATGCTTCTACTTTCACAGCCTGAGAAGTTACAGTTTTCATTCTCCTCAATCATAACTACATCCTTTGCTGCAGCACAGCCTTTTCAGCATGATGCACATGCCACTTCCCAAGCTGTATTCAGAGACCTTCCCAAGTAGTTATGGTAGAGTTCCCTAATATGGAAAATACTCTTGAAGAGTGGGCAGAAAATAAAAATGTTATGTGGTCCACAATCCTGTATTTCATACCTTACCCGGTTTATATATATATAAAATGTGCCAAATCTGTCTCTCTGTATGAAATGAACACTGTACAGTAACTATGATTTGTGTAGGGTAAATGTTTCCTGTTGGYATTTTAAGGCAGGCTTAAAATAATGCACCAGCCCAAGAAGTTCTTTAAATAGCACAGGAAATATGATGAACTCTSAGTCCACCAGTGACAGCACAGGAAAAGGAAAGACAGAGATCAGATAAGATTTTGGTAACAGGAATGAAAGTGGGATAATATATTCCTCCAGAGRAAGGAACTTGATTCTGATACAGGTAGAATATTGTTAATAAAGAGGAAATTCAACCAGGATGGATTATACTCTCCTAATTACAGAGCTGTTTTTGTGGCATCAGACAGAAAACACACTTACCCTGGTTTTGGTGGCTTGTACATCTTTAATGATACAGCTCCATARAACTAAGGAGAAAACAGTGACTTGTGAAAAGGTCAGCATGCAAACATTTCTTGTCCTGTTGTTGCTAGAACACACTGACTGCTGCACARAAAAACTTGCTATCAGACACTGTGCTTAGTTACAGCTTTAATTATAGTCCTACAATGAGAAACTATTCCACATTAGACAGAGGGGGCAAGGGAGGGGGGAGTCTCATTCTTATGGTTGGTGCATTGCTGCTATTAACAGTTTCTTTMTCCCTCCCCTTTGTCTGTTGATTTATGTGGGTGTTGCCACACAGAATAAATTGATAATTTCATTATACCTAATCCAGTTTACTCCTACAAAGGAGACTGGCAGAGCTCCCTTTGTTTTTCYTATTTCTCTTTTCCTTTAGTTATTTCAGAGACATTTTCTGTAAAGCATGGACTTTCAGAGTGAATGCTTTTTCTGTTTACTGTCCTTAATTCCAGAGTCATCAAATTCAGTACCCTGCCCTATCCTTTTCAGCAAATATTTTCTTTGAGTCAAGCATCATACAAACATTAGCTGTAGCTCTTCTTATGTTCAGTTCACATAACTGCACTATTCTGAAGCAATTAAAGCTTCTCAAATAACATTTTTTACATTATATTTTATGCCCTTAAAAAGTGGTCTCCCTCACAAGGTTCTTTTACAGGCAAAGTGAAGAGGACTAAATATTTYTGTACTTGAATACTAAGGTAGATTCACTTAATTCAGGATATTTTAAAACATAGAGAATCACAAGTATATTTTTGGTCACTAGAAGCTTTTAACAAGGTTACTAAAATCATGTAAATGTTGTTGAAATGAATACAGGCATTAGGAGCATTCACACAGTAAACACAAATCTAGGCAGCAGTTGTATGGCAAGATGAGAACCATAACTGCATCTACTTGTTTGTTTAAAAATGATAAATGCAGTTAACAGTAGCATGCTTGCCTAGAGAAAGATTTGCACAGATAGGCTTATTAATTTTTGTTTTACTTATTTAGTGAAATATTCTAAGGAAAATGAAGATTTTTTCCTTATTTATATAACTTAGACAGTGAATAAACCCAYTTCCTGAGTTTTTTTTAATCAAATAATCTCATTCTAAAGTGATGACCTTCAGAAGTACCTCAGTACACTATTTAGCATAACAGGTTTTGGAAGTAAAGAAGGCTTACAATTTCCTAGTTATTACTTTTGTACAGAACCATAAGCCGTATTACAGTTAGTTGTACTGTAAGTCTTCATCATTAGCTGTCATAGGATTTCTAYGTTAAATGGGGCAAGAATTGTCGGGGAAAGTAACATCACATTTTTGCCTTGAAAAAGGAAGATGAGCTTGCTGGGAACAGAACAGAAACAGTTCCACTCAAAAATCTGACCTTCAAACTTTTGGACCAAGATGTATGTAAGAAGACTATAGCTTAAGCACTACATATGTCTTACTTAGTTACCTATTACACATGAGAAAACAATTTCAGCATCRTTGCACACAAGCTGCAATTACATTAACTTTCAGCATCCAGTATCTCAAGACTGCCTGCCCAGAACCGCCACACAAGGCATTAGCATTGTTCATCATTTTACTGCATTCAGGAACACACTGAGGCTTTGATAGGAATCCATTAAACAGCCAATCTCCTCCAGGAAAATTTTCAGTCTAAAAAGGAATTAGGCTATTTGATTGTGACAATGCAGC
>NW_026623273.1:1795016-1801473 GCF_030028575.1 Malurus melanocephalus | reverse complement strand
GGGGGGAAGGAAAAGGTTTCAGCACAATCTCTAAAATTACAGCATCTAAAGTTATGAGAGCAATGAAGTGCCTGTATATTAGGACCCAGATATCAGTACCATATTACCATGACAGCTCCTAGAATGAGTTGTTATGTAACTGCTTTTCTGCTTAAAATCACTTTTAGACTTCCTGCCTGTACCATTTCTAAGATTTCTACCATCAGACATTAGGCCTCTGTATCRACCTCCACTCAAAAATCAGACAGCAAGAGGAGGTCCCTGGAMGAACGGAAGAATTCTAAACTGAGTCCTGCCATCCCCCAGATGAGATSTCCAGTCACTGCCCTCTGAAGTACAAATTTTAGACTGCTCTTCATAACACACTGATGTACCTAAGGGGAGGAGGAATCACAGCACTCCACAACCATATCCTCAGCATCAAGAAACAGAAGCAGTTCTCTTTTTCTTGCCCAAAGACTGTTTCAAAAGTTTCTATGGAGAGGGATAATTCTACAGGAGAAATAGAAGGCAATTTGACATAGGAAAGATCTGCTCTCAGATTTGAACCAGAAGAGATCTCACGTTGCAGGCTGAGCGTTTTAATTAACAAGCTCTTAAGTTATTAACAGAGATTTTTTCATGAGAACAGCTGATCTGGACACAAATGGATCCAGATGAGATGCTGATTCATAGAAATTGGAGGTACATACACCTGTGACAGGAAACACATTCCACTAAATGGTGCCAATTTGAGGGAGAGTGAGGTCATGACCAGTGCTGACAATATACGTACTCTTATTTCCTCTTAGGTAGCTCTAAGTTCCAGCACTCCTGGCTCTCTGTCAGCTAGTGGACCTCCTGCTCTAGATTTACCACATGCAAAAGATGCTGGGTGTTCAACCAAAGCCAGTAACTTTTATCTACATGAGGAAGAAATTACTCATTCACAACAGTGAATGAGTATTCACCATCAGTGATGTTTTCAAAGATTTACAGCTATGGAAGTATGTAAAATTGAGCCTTGACCTATCTTCCATGCCAATGACTTGCTCTTTTCTTCTATTTATCTGTTGCCCTATAGAAATTATTCTTAAACTCCAGATATCAGATTTGCAAACAAGTATATCCTGTGGTTGTATTACTGTATCACAATTTGCAATAAGTATCCATTAGAAATGTGCCTATTAAAAGGGCATAGGAAGCATCCCAAGTACTTACCCATTTCAGAATTTTCCTCAGTTTCCTTTGTTTGTCTCCTTTAAAATTTGAAAGCTTTTATAGCACAGAGTGTGAGCAGAGCATATTCCCTGGGTACCTAAGGATGTTGGCCTCTGAGGAAAAGGCTTTTTGAGACAGCAGCTCTTCCTTCTGCTGCCCCTCTTGCCAAWACCAGCCTTTTCACTTCATCTCCCTTTGCTTTTACCAGTAAAATCTTGGAGAACTCTTCACAGCTGGGCAGGCAAGAGTAGAGCTACAGAAACCCTTGAATGTCTTCTGCAATTGACACCTGGATTACAAACACATAGAGAAGCTTGTCCTGTGCAACTCAGAGGTGTGATAGTAGTGTTTGGCTCCAGCACCAAAATAGTAAAGGAAGATGTAGAAGACAGGGATGTAATTCTTACTGTGTAAAAATTTAAAATTACTTAAGTTTAATTGAATTTGTCACAGTTAAGGATACAGTTGAATAGAACAAAATTGTTCTTAATAAAATTTTCTCAAGCATATCTGTTTATTGACCAAGGTGCTTCCTAGTAATCAGATTGCATATTTTGTCTCAAGAGGCAAATCAAAGATTTGAAGAGTTATCAGAGAGTTTTAGCACAAAATAGTAAGAAAAATCAGTAAACAAGTTACAGATATAACACAACTTCCTGGAGGTATCTGCAAGACAGGAGGGAATAGGTATCAAGTAAAAACAGGACTCAGGAGATATTATGACAAACCAAAGAAGATAATTCAGATAATTCAGGAGAATTCTAAGTGCAGGATAAAGAACATTGAAAGAGCTCATGTAACTGGAGACAGGTATGTAACAGTGAGTATAGAACTCACAAGCTATTCTCATGCCAAGTGTGATATAAGCATGATACAGCAAAAAAAAAAAAAGCACCTAGAGGATCATGCAGGATTTTCAGGATTTGGTGAAACAAATGAAGCAAGATGAAAAAGGATGTAAAGCTGGATTACTTTATTAGAGCTACAACACATGGAGACAAGATCAGCTGTGAGTGTGAAAGCAAGAATACAGTTATGGGTGGATAGAGGGAGGGAGTTTTAAATGTCTTTCCTAGTATAGATGTGTTAAAGACAGCTGAGCCATATGAGAAAGGTAAGTTTATAAGAGATTTAAAAGACAGTTTAAGTTCTCATCAAGAAAAAAATATGAAATTGTAACCAGAGAGATGATGGAAARGACTTGGCAGGATGGTGAGATAAGATGCCTTAAAGACTATTCAAACTGACTTTGTTGGATGGCACTTAGACTTTCTCCAGCACTTTTTTTTTTAAATGTTGAAATAAACAGTAATAAGTACATAAAACTTCCAGCTTATTATAAATGCCCATGTATGACGCTGTCTATACCTATCCCTCACACAGGAAAGAACAGCTGAATAGCAATATGGATTCTGGAAAATAGAAGTGGGAGTAGACAGCAAGACTGACWTGGTTGTGTCTTCTTAAAATGTTCTGGGAGTCACGGCACAACTATAAATTTCTCTGGAGTAACAGAATTCGGATGACTTTCAGTAGTCCCTCTGCTGTCACTAGTAATTTTTGTTCTTGCAGAAGAAAGAAAGTAATATACAAAGGATAACTGGACACTTCAAGGAACCAGAAAGAAGAATGGGATTTAAGATAAATAAAGACAAAACCAACTACTGGTTTTAATCTAACAAGGGAATTTTAGACAAGCTTCTCTAGCAGCTAATAAGTGTAGATACCAGGACACAGGTAGCTGAAGTACCTCAGAACACTGATAATCAGAATGCCAGTGAGAATACTGATATTAACACCAGTCTGAGGAGATAAGTGTGTTAGGAACAGGTTTACTTTATTTGTAAATCAGGAGACTGGTGTTTAGCATACACCAGATCATTTTAATGCATTTTGTTTTACACTGAAGTGACACTTGATCATTTACTAAAAAGACAAAAAAATGAAAGAACTTCAGAAATAAAATACTTCTCAAGGATGTGTGGGTAAGAATTAATTAGGAGTAATGGGGGCTCARTAAAGATCATGAATAGTCATTTAATCCCCATAGCTTCAGTGGTCAAAGCGTGTGGTTAAGATGACACAAGGCAGACCAAGAAGCATCTGGGTAAAGCTCTTCCGCTGCTGCTTGAGGCTGGTCAATCAAAAGGAAGCAATGTGGAAACACTAAGAAGTTAAAACTGTGTTYTTAACATATGTGATCAGCTACACAAGCTGCTTCTCCCTAGCAGAAGGAGCTTGGGACAAACTGAGGAGTCATGAGTCATTATGCTCTCTAAATCCATGAGGTGGGGAAGGCAGCAAGCATGTGGGAATGAAGTGGACCACCAGCAGAGACTTATGCCTCGCAGGCGTACCCACACACGGTAGGAGAGAGGCGTGTAACAGACAAGTACATTGCGAATACCRTCTGCCAAATGGTGAGCAAAACAGATCCTGAGCCATATCAGCATTTACACCATTCCTGAGTTTACTCATCTAGGTCTCAAAACAAACAAAAGAGGAGCTTTATATTTTAAGAGGTTCTACTACAGCTTAAACAGAAGTTTGAACATATTCCCTGAGTGCAAGAAGATGCAGGGGATGTTGYGCTCCTGGTGCCTCTGTTATGTTCTGCAGGAGCTCATCTGCCCAGAATTATCAAGTCTGTGGATTTCAAGCTAGAKTTAATTGCCATTATGAAGGAAAAGTCTTTCTCATTTATTTTCTGGAGGCTCTAGCTTTTTGTCTAAGTATTTGCAAATGCACCTGCTGGTGCCCTKAAATACACAGCAGTAAATAATAATGTTCCTGGTTCTTGCATTTGAAACATTATGCCTGGTGCCAAATGATACCTCAGTAGCAATACAAACAATGGAGTTACAGTGCAGTTTTCCTAATGCAACGATGCCTTATGCCTSAAATTGGGAAAAATAGGGAATTTTTTAACTTGAAGAGCATGAGTAAATTTTGGATGCTCATCCTTAAGGATATTTTCCAATATATCTAAAGCAAGAGTGCATAAACTGTCCTCGCCCCCTTCAATGCAACTAATCACTATTTATTGACAAACTCTTATTCTGTATTATTTCATGGAACCATTGAAGAAAGTGGCACCTTTGGGTTTGGAAATCTAGAGAAGGGTATTTCCCTCCTGTAAGGGATACTATAACAGAACTATTTTTAACTTAGTTTCCTGCTAACTTTTATCTACAATTGAAAACAGAAATAGAAGATACACTAGTGCCTTCTGAAAAGAGTCAGAGGCACAGAGAAATTATTTTACAAATATCTTCCATATTTGAAGATAGAATGCATCAAATGTGACTACAAAAGCTACAACTTAAGTTGAAGCTAGATCTATATTTTAGGAATACAAAAGCAATTTTGGGTGAGTCACTAAGGACAAAAAAGCAACCACAAAGTTTGTGCACAGTCTATACAGTGAGCTTGACTTGATTTCCAAAACCTTTAATTTCTGTTGGTTAGCGAAACTAAACACATCCTTTAAACAAAATGCTGTGTTTTTCCAAAGTTTATGCTTTGCATGAATGAAAAAGTTACTGAAGACATTAACTCTTCAGTGCTGTGAAGATGTGGCAAGGATGTGTACTACTTAAAACTTAAGATCTTTGAACACAGATCACCTTGGGAAATGAGTGTCTGAACTATTGACCTGGGCTGCAAAGTGTTCTTTGAAGAGTAGAAATATTTTCCAGCACAAATTTTTAATAGTTTATAGTGTCTCTTCTGGTTGTATTTCATGATACAGTGTGATGGAATMGATATGTTATTTATTTAATAAGAATTGGATGCCTACTTTGCACCAGACAACCCTGAGCCCTAGTATGACCACAGACCATTTATCTAGGCTATTATCATCAATGAATCAGTAAAATTTCTCKTTGTGCAACTTTTGTCACCTACTAAGAACATATCAGTATGTTAAATAATGAGAGGGTTCAGGGCACAGTCCTTGAAACAGGGGTTAGAATTCAGATTTTTTTTTTCTTGCACAAGTATGCAACTTAACACATTTTAGTAGGAATCTGCATAAATCTGTGTTGTTCTTGTTTTGTATAGGCTATCTTCAGGCATCTTTTACAAAGAGAACACTRACTAAAGGCACTTGCACTGAGTGCTCAGAGAATTAGTTATGAAAGCCAAATGCTCAAGGGCGAGGCCATTTGTAACTTTGAAGCAGCTAAGAAAGAAACAGATATTGGAAGCCAGACTTTCCAAAAACTTGTTCAAAGCCTCTTCTAGCCTCAGTTCTGTTTATCTCCCAGTAGGCACAGGAAAATAGCTCATAGCATCTGGAACAGAGTAATTTCCTGAGAACTAATACTCAAAATTTTAAACCTGCATTCATATAATGTATGACTCCCTTATAAAGTCCAGTCTGTTAAGGATAAGATTGACAGAAAACAAATACTGTTGTGCAGAGTGCAGGAGGAAATATGCTGAAATAGGTCATTATTTGGCCATCATCTGTGTAATGCAGGGGCCAAAAATGTTGAAAACAGATTATTTCTCCCTGTGTATATTGAAGAAGAAAAGGTTACCCAAGGTTTTCTATGCATTTGGCTCAAGGATACTGCAATAAGAGAACATGTGATTTGTTAGGGAAATCCTATGTGACTCCTCTACAGCAGCTAATCAAGTAAACAAGAAGTGAGCTGGAACTTTCTGTACAAGGACTTTTACTGGAATCATTCGGAAGCTTCTGAACATACTCAGGCTTCCTCGGGAGGTTCCCTCTGTTGCTGCAGGCATCATCTCTCAAACAAAWGAACTTTAAACAGCTCACAATTTTCAGATCAAGGACTTCAGAAAAGGTTTTTCACCCCCTTAGAAGTTCAAGGTCATGTTATCATTGTGATTCCTCTGTGAGTGACAGATTTTTACAAAATATGCTTTGGACCTCTATTTTTTAAAGGAAAGAGATTGCATAAACATAAAYTAATAAACCTTTGACCATAACAGTYTTGCTGATAATCTTCATGTATGAGTGTCTTTAAAAAGTATTTTTTTGTATATCTCCAWGTGACTTTTCATACATTCAAGTTGGCACCTGTCTGTGTCACTAAATATAAAATGATCCAAAATTTCAGATCTTATTCTAAGTCTTCAAATTATGAAAACTGCCAGTGTATTTCTTTACTTGACTCCATTGAAAATCATATGGGATCACTGAATGCTGAATGCTTAAGTCTATCATGACCAAATTATGCACTCAGGAAAAGTCAGTGGTAATGTGTTCTTAAAAGATCACAAG
>NW_026623273.1:1732436-1794961 GCF_030028575.1 Malurus melanocephalus | reverse complement strand
AAGAGCAGATCAAATCACCTCAGTCCATTCTTACAGTTGATTTTTAGCCTCTTTCTACACTGAAATTTACAGAAGTACATCAACCATTTCTGTAACAGAATATGGACATTTWATTATTGTTGTCAAATTATTTAAAATTATATTTTCCTTATTCTAATACAAAAATTATTGGATACAGAAGTTGGTGACAGGTGCACTTGGATTTATTTGCCCTTCTTTTGTTTCCTCTCTGTTTCTTCTTGCTTGTTTTTCTTATGTAAGTGCTTTCACATTATTTCAGAAGGGGGACCACAACTAAGAACTGCTGGTTTGTGACTGCAGAAACAAATACCAGCAATGGGTACCCATCACTTTTAAAAATTCATCTCCTTGTCTTTACAGTGATTATGCCTGTTTGGCGAAGCTCAGTGATAAAAACACAACAATGTTGCATGCCAGAATTCAGCAACCACTGGATTTGTAAATCTGTGGCCACTGTCCTGTGAAGACAATCYTCCACCTTTGCACCTCAACTACTAGAGCCCCATGCTTTCCATTAGTTTCCAATATAGAAATTGCCTGTAAAAACTACTTCTCATGTCATGCATGCTGACATTTCTAAATTATTTGAATGAAGCAGAGCAAAACCTCSCAACCTCTTCAAATCTGTGAACTTAATAGCTTTACACAAGACTTACTAGTAGATGGTCTGGACACTGTGTATGTAAGTCTCCAGCTCAGTTGCCAGTTATTTGGGCAGTAGGAGTAATCATTCAGGATAAAAGGTAAGACACGACCTTGGATACTGAGCACCTGTTCAGTGTTCAGGAGTTATATTTTCTATGCAGGATATTCCTAAGATTCATGAATCCTAACATTTTGAGTAGTCATCTATGAGGCTTCCCTTTGGGTCCCCCACTTCATTTGAGCAACAAACAAAATGCAGCCTTGTTGYAAATGAATCACACATGGAGAAGAAGGTAATGTCAGAGTCACTCCATTTGTGATGTACCCTAGTTCATTGTCAAAGACCCCAGTAAGCCTGTATTCCTGAGCACATCAGCTTCTAACAGCTGGATTCTCTTCCACTGCTCCTAAGTCCCTGTTTCGTTCAGCCAGCACTCACAGGAGCTGTCACCGAACTTTCTATTGCTCATGGCATGTGCTTCTGYGGTGACATCTCCTACTTCCATGCTACTTTCTCTTCCTGCTCATTTATTTGTTCGTTGGTAATACAGATCTTCACAAATATGTATCAGAAAAGTCCTCCTAGCCAAAGTTTGGGGTAGAGAAAACACTTTTTGCTGTCTTCTTACAAAATAACCATAGATTCACACATTCCYTGGACAAATTTTGAATTCAGTTCTTTTATTCTGAAGCAGTGGAAAAATGAGCAAATATCTTAAGGATACTGGAACACTCCATGACAGCCCTGTGACTTCACAGGGAAACAAAGAATACAGTCTTTTAAATGCCTTTTGCAAACCTGAGAGATCAGTGCCAAAACATGTGCTTTGTAGAGATTCCAAGCTCCTGTCATCAAAATTACATCAAGAGGATCACACTCCAAAGAGCATCAGGGAGGTAGAGACTGCTGATGCCTAAGGCAGCTCTGCATGTTCTCCTTTCTCTAGGTCTGGAACAGCATAACTTCTTTTGGTTTTCACAAGCCATCAAGAYCTTGCATTTTGCTGAATGAAAGAGTCATATAAAAATAATGTAATGGAGGTCCTCTTTTGTTCATGGAATGCCACAGATTCCTCATCATCCAAATAATTTTGGATTATTTTAGATGTTATAGGGTCTTTCTTCAGAACTCATTAGGCCTAAATAGGAGATTTTGATGGCCACAAAAACCATAGACTGGAAGAGTAAAATACTGTGGAATATATTCCCTTGGTAGAGTATTTGTTGCCTCCCTGAGTTTTGTAAAACCAAACTGATTGTTCTTATAATAATAAAACAAAAGAATACAGAAAATTTACCAGCCTGGAACAAAAAGAAAGCTAATTTTTATAATACAAGTGATATGCAAAATTTGGATATTGATTGCAATTTGGATAGAGATTGATCAGCAATTATTACTTATTTATCAAGATTTTTCAGAAGCTGTCCATGTTGTTTCCCTTTTAATTGAAAAAAAACACGTTTTCATGCATAAAACCCTTCCTCACGAAAAAGCAAAATCTGTCGATTTTGAAACTCTCAAAGATTGTTCCGTGTTGAATTAATTTCAAAAGCCAAATTGCAAAATCACAAATTATGTGTTATTTAGATTTCTTTCCAAAGCAAACATTAGCACACACCCTTTAAACATCATTAATTGGCTTTTAGGACTGAAAGAAATAGTCACAGTGGTAAAGTAACAATCTTTCTAGTGATAACAGGCATATTCTTTTCTCTGCTGATCTCTTTCATGAAAACTTTTGTGAGGGTATAGGTCTTACGGTATAGAGTTCCATTAAAATTATTTTCCACTTCAACTGGCAGCAAAGGTTTGCACAGGCCTGATACACTCCCAAATACATCAAAGACATGGGATTTGTGCCTGGCCAGATTTGATATTAAACATACATGCTAATAAATATGGAGCTGGTTTAACAAAATTTAGCAGTTACATAACTTTATCTTTCCAAACTATTGTAAGCTGCAAATGACTAGTTAAACACAAAGATAACCCTTCCTCCCTAATCTGTAGAGTCCCATGCTTCCCATTTGTTTTCAGTAGAGAGATTTCCTGTGAAAGTTATTTCTCTGTACAGCACTGAAATTAAAGGAGAAAATTTAAGGCATCCCTGGGAGCCTATCTAGTGGGCTGGTTCTGCAGCTTGTGGTTTATCTCAAAAAAGTAAGAGTAGCATCACATTTGGTTGGTGACTGCTGCAGGACGCAATGAGGGTTAACTCCCTGGAATATTCTGGACACTTGGACACAGACAATAAACATCCAAAAGAAAGTGCTAATGTAGCTTTTAACAAGCTTCAGAATAATTAAGCAGAAGAGCAAAGAAGAGGGGAAGAGAGAACAAAAAAGAAAAAAAAACCAAAAACACTATCTAATCAAAACAAGGAGAGAAATAGGCAATAGGATTTGCAGAGCTGTAGTTAGCAAAACCTACATGTTTTAAGGTAAGACTGGCCCCAGATTTTCCCTTCTAAAATCAGAATGCTTACTTCTGGATCAGTGTGAGGCTGTGCTGAGTAGCTCCCTTTGGAAGCAGACTTATTGTTGTACTTCTTACCAGCTGTGAAAACCCATCCCACGAGCGACCTGGTACAAATTCCCCCCGAAGCCTTTGGTACACTCCCTTTTTCTGGAGTCAGAGCCAGTTGCACTACCAGAACAGGCTTCACATCCATGTGTAATAACAGCAGCCTGCAGTCTCTCTGGCAACCACTTCTTGCCAAAAAAAGCAATGATTTATGCAACCACTGTCATCTGTGGAGCACATAAGCTTATCTCCTAATACCACAGTCTCTCTCTGGGGTTGTGGACATGGAACTGTGAGATACTTGCTCTGCTATCACTGCAGGAGAGCGCTGCTCTGTACCCACGGCTGGAAGAAGAATAACCAGCCCTTAATTCCTGAGAGACACCTTTTCTCCCTGCTGCAGAGCTCTGGTTGGCACATACCAGTGGCTACTGTAACTCCTGCCTCTTCTGGACGTGRGGAGGCTAAGGAGAAGCTTTTACTGCTTGGACGCCAAAGGAAAACGTGTTAATGACACAGCTTATGTTAAACAGTCTAAGAAGTGGGAATTTCAGCAACTCKTTCTGTCCAGGCATTCTCTTCTGCGGGTGGGAGGAGTCAGGCCATTCTGAAATAGCTCAACACAAAGAGTTGTGTTCCCGTGAAGTCCGGGAAAGTGGTAGGATTGCACAAGACGGTTGTCAAGGTTGCTGCCTGTAATAAGGGACAGGGTGAATCATAGTGTGACTGTCACKGGCAAACACAAGTCTTCCCAACTTTCTGAGAAAGCCTCACTGTTCTGTGTGAAACATGCATGGTTTCTGCACCCGAATACAACAATAAAAAAGCATGCCCTGAAGCGAGGACCAGAAGTTTGCACTTCCCTCTCCCTACCCAGGTACTACTGTTTGCACAACCACCTTCACTCCTGCTCCAAGCCCTTTCTGACTCCACGGCTCTCTTGCTGGTTTTTAAGGGATGTCCATGCTTCAAAATCAGAGTGGACAGTGCCCCCTAGCCTAAGGAGGCAGCCAGAGCACTGTAAGCATGGTAAACAGCTTCTGGAGCACCCATGCCCACTGCACCTTAGCTCTTCCACWTCCCAATCAAGCYTTTAAAGCCTRTACATACATTTATGATGGCATTTGTTGTTTCTCTSTTGTGACTACAGAGAAAGAAACTTCTGTGGTGTTTAAATCYAAGAGAGGGTATAAGGGCCACARAGGCMAGTTGAGGGAGGTTTGAGTAGTAGYGTTGAGTAAGTAGGGGAAGAGTAACACAACAGGTGGATGTTAWTGCCATCATCTCCAAAGCCAGGAGACTCCATCTAAATGTGACTTCAYGCAGTGTTTATATTCTACATTTTAAGGTCAAAACTTTCAGAGTCTTCCTTGGCATCCATTTTGCTATTYACAGACATGAGAGAGAAGACCGTATGTAAGAGCAGGGATCTGGAACAAGGCATGATGGAATTGCTGCCTGTTGGTACACAAAAGTCAAAAGAAAACAAAACCTCAGCTTACAGTGCTGTGTAGGAAAGCAAAATTGAGAAGACAAATGAAACAACAGGAATTTCCTTTTGGCTAGAACAAGTGCTCTATGCTCAGCAGGTTGCTTCCTGTGAGCCTTTCCCCTGTTCACTAGATACCTATGTGGATTTTTTTTATTGTATATTTTAGGTTCAGCAAAGAGTGTGTCAGGACTCTGACTTTTAAGTTTGCAATTTTCATTAAAGTGAAGGAGACAAAGCAGCTTATCCAAGKATGAGGAACATCAAAATGCTGAGTGACGCACCGACCATAACTCATGCGCATTCAGCTCTCAGCTCTATTTCACAGCAGCCCCATACATTAAAACAGGGAAGAGGTACAGGCTGAAGAGGCATTCAGTACTTGGAAACCACAACAGCGAGCATGCCAAAACCGTACAGCCTTACCCCTTCAGGGTCTTCAGTGAACTACCTCTAAAATTGAGGAGCCTAATGCAARCTTCTGGCATATATGTTCTCCCGAAAACCTCCCAGGCAAGTTAATTTCCTTGTTCCCTTGGGTATCCAAATGAGTTGGTTATGGAGTTTTGTGGAGGGTGAGAACTGCTCTTATGCTTAGATGTGGGCTCACAAATAGCAGAGCCCCAGATAATCCTTGCAATTAGTGACACAGCTCACTTCCCCTCAGCAGTCACTATGATGCTTCAGACAATGGACAGAAGACAAGTGCCCTTTTTAACTCAGGTTCATACTGTCAGTTCATCCTGGCTATTGCAAGTGTGCCTGGGTCCCTGSCTGTGCCTGAAATACTCCAATCTGATGACTAAGACATGAAGCTTAAAGTTTAAACTCAGCACCCCTGCCAGACTACAGTCAGTCTAGAGCCTAGGACTGTGGTTTGACACACAGCAGGAGTGCTCCTACAGCTTCTGCCCTCAGATGTTAATTCCAGCCCTGTAGCCCTTTAATCTTTGCCCTTGGCTGTTTATTCCTGTTTATTCCTACCTCCTACCAGTCTCCCAGMGGATTGATGTTTGTACACAGTGTAAATCACAGCATGGAATCTATTCAGTTAAAAAACAACTTTAGTGAAGTTAATTAAAAAAAAAGAAAAAAAAAGAGAAAACAGTAAAAATAATATAGAAAAGAGAAAAAAGAAAACTGATAAAAAGAAAAAAAAAAGAAAAAAGAAAAAAAAAAAAAGAAAAAAGAAAAAAGAAAAAAATAAAAAAGAAAAAAAAAGAAAAAAAGAAAAAAAGAAAAAAGCATATTGTGCAGATATATGCAAAGATTCATATCAACACAATGCAGAATCATAGAATGAGACATACAATGGATTCTGAAGTTCATACTGGTGGCAGAAAAAGTACCTGCCAAACCCTTACCTWGGCCAATACTTGCATTAATCCAGCCTGTGCCTCATGTACTCAGAGTCTGTCTGAAGAATGTGCTTTGCAGCCTCCTGGAAGAGCTGTGTTTCAGAGCAGGGAGAACAGAACAGAGACAAGTGTGAGTGTGAATCCATTTTAGCTCAATGTTGACAAATACAGTTCTGTGACACCAGGTTGGTTGTTCTCTGCCAGTGGGAGATAAAGCTGCCCAGACAACCAGCTTTGGGAAGAATGGGAACAAGACAAAGCATGATCAGTCACAAAATTTTCAGCATGTACATACATTTCTGGTGCCTCCTGTGTTGTCCGCATGTTCAAAAGAGCATTTAACAGAAAACTGTTCTGTGCCTGAAGAACTTTAGCCTTGCAGCACTGATGCTACAACAAATCAGGCCCCATGCAGGTAGCTTCTCTGGCTTTACCAGGCTGTGCAGAGGCAAATTAAAATTGCCATTAGTCTTCAAACAAGTGAAAGCAAAAGTGTCTTGTTACACCAGAAGGGAAGATGTAAGGATGGATATGTAATTATTAGATTAGAATTGTAATTATTAGATTAGAATTGTAATTATTACAATTTAATTGTAATTTACAATTTACTTGTAATTTAAAAAAATATTATTTTGTACAATAATAAAAACAAAGCTGAGAACAAAAATAGGTCCACCTTGATGAAAACACCTGTAATAGATAAGAATTTGTTGCAATAATTAACCTCATGCAAACAATCGCTTGCTTTCAGGAAAACTCCATTCAAGCTGACTTCCAAACATGCTGGAATTATCTACTTTACTAAAGTTAGCATTTTCATTTGTGTACAAATACAGACCTTCTATTAGACTACAAGAGAACTATGGCTAACCAGGGTAAATGAAAAACTCAAAAAATATTATTTCTTAAGTCAGGCCCAGAAAGGATAAAATTGCTTCTAATAACTGCATTTTGCCATCGTATCCYCCAAGATGACACCTTGGGGCATTTTATTTGCATATTGTTTAATACTATAATATCCCAAGCTCTGATGCACTGTGTCAAGAAGTATTGAAACACACATCTGAAAAACTACATGGAAAGATTAGCAGGAGGAATGCTATGAACCATGTAAATACAGAACTTCCTGTGCTCTGAAAAGCATTTGTTACATATCTCTACCTCCTCTCTAGCTGAGCTGTCTTTGTCTTGCTACTTCTATGCTGATGCATAAAAAATGAGTTCTAAGCAGTGAGTGGGCTAACAGCTCAGTCCAAGGATAGTGCTGGAAAAGTATTTCTTTCCCTGGACACAGTTCAGTGTTGGGAGAGGGTGTTGCTGCATGGAAGCTCTGTGCAGGTAGAATTTCTAAAATTCTAGCGACTTGCTCAGGATTCACTGAAACTGGCAGCTCAGCTTGAGTTACATGAATTCTGGTTGAATGATTCTTGCTGATGTGGAGATCAGTTCTGGAGTGCATTTAAAGTTCATAGCAGCTTAGAGTATTTCAAATTCATCCAACATTCATCAGACATGCTCAGGCCATGGACTGATGCACAGAAAATCTGAAGCAACAACTTACTAAGGCTTGTAATACAGAGGGCATTTCTCTGTGAGATCTCTAAGAAATAGATAAAGCATGGCAATATCTAGCTGATAAATTGGTGATCAGAAAAGTGTGACTGATGGGAAAGGCACTGCATTGGAAATAGAGCCAACAGCAGCGACAAAGAATTGTGAAATAGGGAGCACAGTTGAAAGTTGCACAGAGCACAATAGGATGTTTGAATGTGATATGCTGCTGTCAGGGAGCCATCGAGGAACCTTGTARAATTATGAGCATATGAATGTCTGAGATGTTCTTGGTATCTTTTGTTTTCAGATTGCCATGTTTCTCTGGCTATTACAAATCTATAAGGCTTCTGACTTTCATAAATCCTCTTTTTTTTTTTGGTGATGTAATTAGACCCTTCCACTACTGTACAAAGTATGCCTCTTCAATTTCATATCCAAAAATCACACTTAGTTCTAGGACTGATTCCACCAACTCTTCCACAATCAGCAAGATTGTTACCATTTGTTGCTGTTTCTTCAAAAATGAATATTTAGCTTTATTCCTTTCCAAGGACTATTCTGTGCCCTATTTCRCTGTCTCTACAAATGACCTCTTATACTACTATATTAGGCTCAGCAATATGATGTCTCCAATATGATTATTAAGCACATGCTTAATCTTTGCACTGCCAGAATAGCCACCTACAGGCTGGCAAAGTGCCTATATTGAAAAGCAGACCTGCAGCCATTAATTGGTTGCAGCATGTAGATTGCTGTAGCAGGGGAACTTCAGCAACAAGTTCCTTCTCATGCACTACTTCACTGTAGCTGCAGTAGACATTTTAAACGGAGATATTAACTCTTAGCTGAATGAAACACAAATAGAAATGCATGCTTGTGGGAGCATAAGAAGCCACACTAGAGCAAGGGTGGAAAGAATGAGCATTACTGGAGACAGCGGGTGTAAAGGACTGACTGTAGCAAAATCAAGGAATGGCGAGGAATGTGCTGGTTACATCAAGATCACAAGACAAGACCAGAAGTTCTGTTCCCTTAATRAAAGGCAACTCATTACCCCCAACACTGTGCTCTGATAACATGGGCTCAGATGACATCTCAACAGGAAGGCACTAAAGTGGCCATAAAGATCTGAAAACGAGGAAATAAGGTGATGGGCAGAAACTTTCCAAAAGGTTCTGTAGAGTGAGGCAAGGAAGGGTCTGAGGCATGATCACTGCACAACTGCTTGACTCAGGACAATATAAAAGACCTGTTCAAAAGAATTGTTTGTAGGTACCAGTGAAGACAGATCCAAGGCTCCAAGTGAAGACTCAGAGTTGGTAACCTTGTCCTCTGTTCTACACACAAATGACCCCAGCATTTGTCACACCAATATCTTAGTATTTGGCAATGTGTGGCAATGTAATGCATCTCCTATCACCTCTGTAACACATGGGAGAAGCTTTACTTTCACTGCCAACCATAAGGGTCTTATTTACTGGCAGTGAGACCAGTATTTCAACACCATGTATTTCCCAGGCATCTGAGGAAGATTTTTTTTTTCCAGTGAAAGGAATGCAAGTGCATTAAATTTAATTGGTTTTGGCAAGTACTGTTTTTCTTCCCATTTCTTTTTAAATTCATGGCACTATCAAAGTTAGTGCAGGTCAGTAGATTAAAGTTCTTCATTGCTTCTCCCTGCAAACACAAAAATCACAATAGACTGCATGGTTTTCCCTGCAGACAAGAAAGACCAGGGAATTTTTTGAAGCCCTTTAGCAATATATTGCCAACATGTCCCTGRATTTTACAGGCACAGGTCCTTAATGATGAAGAAAATTCTCTGTAGTTGAAAATTCTTAATTACCAAGAGTTTATTTCTCTGGGGTCAGTGTCCTCATTTCCAAGAAAAGCTCTGTGTCTGCTTGACAACACAGAGATGCTTCCACTGAGACTTWGTAGAAAAGAACAGTTGCTTTGTGAGTGCACCAAAATACATGCACTATCTGCAGTACTAGAGGTTATTCTTGGCATAAGCAGAGGTTACTCCTGTGTTTATCACAGCCAATCTGAGTTTAGTCATTGGCCTTCCTGAAYACATTCAGTCAGACCCAAATATGCTTTGTTGGTCGTATTATATAATTTCGTTTTAAAGAAAACAGGGATGGCCAATGGGAAAACAACCATTGGCAGACCTTTGCTGGCAATAACATATATTTGCAATTTCTGCCTTTTGTAAATGCTSCTGGAAGTACTACCTTTCAAACCTCTGGTTAAACTGCATGGTTTGTAAAATGTGAACACAACTTCTCAGCAAAGGAAGTTCTTTAATATTCTGTATTGGCTGGAGGAAAGTAGGTGCCAAATACAACTGTGAAATGGGAAACAATGCACAAAGGAAAAGTTCCAGAACATCAACACATCCGTTCCTTTTCTCTGCCATAAATAACCAACACACCCTTAAACACAAGACTAAATGGCTCCAGGAAACTCTCATTAATGAAAATGKCCTAGCTGGACTTCTCACTTTCATTTGAAATTACATGCCACAAGAACTTTTTTCTGACCKAGACAGCAGATTTGTTGTTCGCTAAGTTCTACTAAGCCCTGAGATAGACTAAGATAAACTGAAGCTAGCCTGCTTTCCATAGAGACTTAAACCTCWCCCTCTCGATGTCCAAAATACTAGTGTTGAAAGGCACAGCCCTGCTGCTGTTGACATCAACGACAAGATCTTACRCTGACTATATAAAGACACAGTTGTGTGTTCCAGCATCTGTCCTTCAGTTTTCTGGAAAACAGAGATAAGGCAGGAAACAAAATGAATGGCCTTCGTGTGTGTACTCTATGCAGATAAATYCCCTAATAAAATACAGCAGCTATGATATTTTACGGAGGAGACGTCATCATGAGACTGGATGCACAGATAGCATATTTACCCCAGATTAGAAGTAGCAGGCTAATTAAGCCAGTCATTTATCTAGGTGATATTTATATTAAAATTAACATATKTCACTGTATAAAAAGAGATAACTGACACCAACCATCTGTGGTCCTATCATCTTGAAACTTGTGCTACGCAGACTTGTCTTAAAACATATCAGACCTAGAAATTCTGTCTCTTAACTTCCAACTGAGTCACAGAAAACTGACTCATTATTACAATATCAAAATATTAAAATAACCTCAGGAACTACCTCAACCTCTGTTTTCTCCTGGAAGCTTCTTATATTTTCACAATCAAATTTTTCTGTTTAAAAAACATCACTTCCTGTATGAAATGTCTGTGAATTACAGGCAAGCTACCTTGCYATTTAAAAAGAGAAAATAGTAAAAATTACTGTTGTTTGGTTTGGTGATCTGGAAAATTTGCCAAATCTTCTGATGGAATGATGCACATGGTAATGGGCTTTCTGACAAGGGAGATATCTGTGAGCCTTTAGTAAAGTTGAAATAGCTCTAGCTGCAGAAAAGGAAGGTGGTACAATTTTGTTTAATGTTTTCAGTGCCTTTGAAAGACAGTTTTTGTATCTGTCATCCATGGCTACATCCTCATGAAACTCAGATTTAGACTCTAGAGAGGGCTCTAGGATCCAGTTAATGAGGTCTGGGAAAAGAAAAAGACAGAGGTAGTCCTCCCTTGAASAGAGGTGTACAATGAAATGGCCATCTTCTCCTCAAACCTTAATGCAGCTATACGTATTCCCAGTTTCATTTTGATTTGGCTGCTTTTGCACAGAAAGAGGGTAGAAGGGCTTCTGGGCTAGAATGGGAACTAAATGGGAAAATTCTGAGGCAGCTGACATATCAAACCTCTTTGTACTGGAGCAAAGTCTTGATGACAGAATTAGCCATTTAGCAGACCTTTACAGTGGGGGAGATTTGTGAAAGGCTGACCGATGTGCTAGAAAAGCAACTGCTTAAACCTAAATAGAAGACCCCTAATAGGGATTTTCCCTAAAAGTCTGTCTATCCTGGGAGTTGTGAGTGTTTCAGTGTGCATCAGTGTTCAATGTTCTGCTTGGGATTCACAGCCCAGGGCTTCTCTTCAAACCAGGTTTAAAAAAATCCAGGAATGGGAGATGTATAAGGAGATTCAATCCTCCCTCTTGAGATGACACAGGCCACAGACAAATGTCTCGGGGTTCAAGGAAGCGGGTACTTGCATTAGAATAGATCTGAAGTCAAATATCTCAATGCATGATCAAACCATAATGTTCACATCCATCTTGCTGGTCTACTGAAGCCTCAGTTCTGCTTGCACAAGTAAAAATGCTGGAAAGGGGATAGAATAGTGGCAGATTTCTTCTCTACAGAATAGCCCGTATTCAATTAGACTGTAAAGGCAATGTGCAGGATAGCAGAAGAGCCTGGATTTGGGGACCTGAAATGATCAACTTACCCAACATGTGATACAAGTCTGGCCCAGGACTTCCATGCACATATTTGCTGTTCTCTGTCATTTGGGTTCSGAGACAAACACAGAATCTGCAGCAACTTGGAAAACCACACTAGGAAAAATGTAGGCAGMAAAATGCAAGAAAATCCAGCACTTACTTTTTCTCCCTATTCTCCTGTGGTTGACTGGGGCACAAGAGAGAAGCCAGAGGCTTGCCAACTCTTCTGATTTTATGGGTCTCTTGGCATTTTTTTTTTTTAATTGCCCGACTCTTGAGACTGTGGGATTGTGAGGATTTCAAGTTTAATTTGAAAGAGAGGCTGACATGCAACAGTTGTGGCTTCAAAGAAATGTTGGAGGTTAAGTCCCAGACCTCAACAACTAGTGGCAAATACGAAGATTAAATTAATCAAGAATTGCCTTGGGTCTGCAGGGCCCAGCCTACCGCGTCCAGCTCTGGAGGTCTGGAAGTATTCACGGTACTTTTCCAAGGTAATTTGACAGTGTTACGGAAGAAAACCTGAAAGGTTCAGACGAGACCCGCGCCTTCACCCTCCCGGAGGCACACTCGCCACAGCCCGCTGGGGACCAGCCACACCGTGGGCGCTGCAGTGCCCCCGGCAGCTCGGGCCCCACCAGGCGGCCAAGAGCGCCGTCAGCCCACAGCCCCGGGCAGCTTCGGCCCGGCAGCACCGGGGCTGCGGCGGCGGGGCCGAACAGGGCCATGCGAGCCGGCGGGAGGCGGCGGTGCCCGGGGCAGGGCCGGGGGCGGCGGCGGGCGGTGCGCGGCGCAGGCTCCTCCCGCGGGCAGCCCGCCAGACCCGCTCCTCCATCCCTCCCTCCCTGTCTTTCCCTCCTTCCCTCCCTCCTTCCCTCCCTCCCTCCGCGGCTCCATCCCTCCTTCCTGTCGGCGCTGCGCACTGCTGCCGCCGGAGCTGGGCCGCGCCGCGCACCGCCCGCGCACCCGCGGCATGCGGCCCCCTCAGGGCACGGCCGGGCGGCGCCGGGTGAGTGCGGCACCGCGCCGGGCGCCCGCTCCCGGCCGCTCGCACCTGGGAGGGGGCGGCCCGAGGGGCGCGATGATGGATGTTCCCTCCATCCCTCCCTCGCTCTGCCCGCCCCGGGGAGGTGCCGGTCGGGAGGGGCGGAGGGGGGGCTGGCAGCCCCGCCGGGACGCAGCGCGGCGGCGGGGTTTTTCGGAGACCCCCCTCAGCCGGAGCTGTGTCTCTGCTGTGGCTCGGCCGGGGCTGGGGACAGGTGGTGGCGGTGGTGGCGGYGGYGSCGGGGGCGCGGCGGGGGTCGGAGCCGGTGCGGGCGCAGACCGCGGCGCGGGGGGAGACCGGCGGCTCCTCTCTGCCGCTGCCGGAGCCTGCGACTTAAATAGAGGCTGTGTTTTGTCAACAGCTCATTCTGCTGGCCGGCAGGTTGGCTGGCTTAAGGACTGAGCAGCGGGTAAATACTATTTGTTCATATTTTGATGATTTAATTTTTATTYAGTTTTGTTTTATTTTATTTACARATATGTAGCACCCTTTTGAAAAATGTACATTAGGAGGGGACTGCAGAGCCCCTCTGTGTTTGGGGAGCATCCAGACATGCTCGGCGCCTCGCTGCGCACTGGCTGTGCAGGGACTCGCAGCAGCTGTGTCTGTTTTGAGTGATTGAATTTCTAATTGTGTAGATACCGTGTTTGAAAACCATCTCTGAAAGCCTTTGAGGTCGTTCTGAAAGAACGTTATTCCCWTGTTAAAATTCAACGTGTAGATTTGGGTATGTTGTGCTGGCATGCTGTGTGGTACYTCGGTAGGAATTGGTATATGCGTGATTTGTTTTTGAGTTCTCGTTGGTGGTGAATGCCTGGGAAGTTTCCTATGAATGGTAGTGAAGATTTGGATAGGTATTATAAACATCTAATACTGGGGAGATGGGGATGGGGAGCTGTTGTGTAGGAATTATCACTGATTCTTTTCAACAGATTTTCACRCTTAAAATTACTATTGTAAAAATAGTTAAATAATGGTATTCCATTATCAGGGCCATGCCCTGTCAAATTTACTTCAGGGAATCCTGGAAACTGGGAAGATTTCTGCTGTATTTGGGACTCTGCTTGTTATCTAAGTAAGGCAGTGTGACTTGCCTTTGACATCTCACCTGAAAGTCTGTTGTGCCTTTTCTCCTTGCAATAGAAGAATTCTTTAAATTCTTCCTAAACCCTTTGTTCAACCCCACAGCATGAACCCAGACTGTTAATAAGACTAAGCAGGTTTAGTAGCTGTTGGAAAGATTAAACTCTATGTCATGCCATGTTCCCTCAAATCAGCATGTGGCAATGCCAGCTGAGAAGTATGTTTTTTTGGTGTAGATCCATCAGTGTCCACGTGCTTTATATATTAAGCTTTGCACATCCTGTGGGGAAGAATGCATGAATGCYTTGATCTGCAAAAAGTTTGTGCTTGTCCTTAGCTTGTCAACCGTTTCATGCAACACAGTTTTGTTGATCCAGATAAGYTTTGATTTCTGTTGATTTCTGTGCATAGTAGTGGGAATAGACATAGAAGTCTCCTGGATTTGGCCACAATGTGAATCAAGATCAAAACAAAAATTTTCTTTGATGAAGGGGGGGATTTGGATGTGGAAGAGACAGAAGCAAATGCCATATATATATCCACAGCACAAGTAGCACCATATCTGTGCTTGGCTGGTATTTCTCGACATGATTTGCTGGTCATTAGCTGGAGATGGGTCTGCAGGTTACCTCTGACAGGTTTCCTCTAAGGAAAGACAGTCTAGTGTCAGTAGACTGCAGGGCTGTGATCTACCCTGGAAAATGTTACAGAAATTTACAAAAGGAAAGCTTAAAAATCACTAAGTTGGAGCTGGTTTGGAATATAACTTTTAGGGAGTCAGTAGATCAGCTGATTTTGTTTTCTTTCTGTTTACTAAGTCTTTGCATCCTTTCATCTTATCACTGTTTCACCTATTCAAACTTCTRTCAGTATTATTAAGTGATAACAGTTTCCATTGTGCATTCTACAAACACACCACTTTAGTCAGGTACAGCAACCAGTGGCAAGCATTATCTGTGAGTTAGATTGTGCAAAATCCCTTCACAGSTGTGCTGAGGGAAGGGAAAGACTTAACCTTTAGATGAGGGCATTCTCRCAGACTTGCGAAGGCAAATGGGGAATGTACAGGAACAGCCATATGGGTGGAGATGCTCTTCTGAAAGAGAGGAAAGCTTTTTCACGGTGACAAAGCTGCTGCTGCTACTCTTAGCAGGTGTTCATAAAGCTTTAATTTTCAATGTTTGTTGAGTTATAATCTATGCCTGTAAGGTCACATSATGCAGCTCAAAGTTTTAGAAAATGTAAAAAAAATTTGAATTTATTAACAWCCATAGGTAAAGCTAGAGCAGAATCTCTAAATGTATTAGAATCAGCTYTCTTAGAGTATGTATATTGGATTACTTAATCCAATGAGTGACTGACAGCAAATACGGTGCTTTGTGAATAAGGTATGTTTAAACTCTCTATGTTAGCAAGAATTTMATCTGAAAGATGAAAACTTCCAGAAGAAAGTGTCTGGCAATCTTAAACAACTTAGATATTTGTAAATACTGACTCTTTCTTGCAGTGCAGTATATCACAAGGCTGATGCAGATGGACCCCTTTCTTTTCCCATGAGATTTCATTATGATTACTTTTTGACTGTTAAGCATCAGATTTCCATCTAAAAATAAGAAAAATAAATTGCTTCTAGATGAGACTTGAGAGGTGCTCTATGCTCCAAAACTGGTTGATACATTTTGTTCTGTGAATGTTCAGTTTAATGTAAAAGATGAAAATAGTCCTTGGGACCAAGAGCTGGAGACCATGGTCTACCRCTTCCAGTGAGTGCCCTTTCACAAGGACATGAGTACTATACTGAGTCAATGCTTACCTAAGCTTCAGAGAGAAATGCCATGACAGAAGAGCTGGAGGTGTCTTCACCCTGAGTCATCTGTCACTTTTAGTAGTCTCWGGGGGTGGTCAAAGGTGTTTCTGATACCCCAGCAAGCGTGGCAGTGACTAGGTTCCCTCAAAAAAGGGAATACTCCTGCTACTTTCTTTTCCTATGTGTTTAAACAACAGCGACAGCTTTTTTCTTTGGAACCAGATTCTATGGTTCTGTGCTCATTTTATCAGCAGATACAAGCAGGGAGTAATTGCTTTGTGAATCTTAAGTGTTTAAGCATCAGGCAAGTGTTTAAGTATCAGGGAGTATGGCCCTGTCAAAGATGAGATTGCATCTGTGCATGCTTATGCCTACAAAATTTATCATCACTTCCCCTTTTTTTTTTTTTTTTCCTCTGTAATGCTTGCTTGCAGCTAAGTGGGATTTTGGAGCATGTTTCTTTTAGGTTGAAGCATGAAAAGTTTGGGTTTTATATGTGCTTAAATGTCTTCAAAGATCATCTTCTAGAATTGTATGGATTTCTTCCGTAGTCATTAGCATGGCAATGGTAAGGGCCATATAAATTCCTAGATGAGCAGACCGCTTTTCTTACMTGTCTTTTGAGGGTTTGAGGGGCAGCTAGGATATCTATCACTAGAAAACACAGATGTTTCCTGTGTTCTTTGCCTTCTCTCATTACTGACTTACAAACTAACAGATTTTAATTAGAACAAATGATCTTTGGAAGTTCTTATCTGTCCCTGAGAAATATATTTGGGGACTGCTTTTCATAAGCAACATCACTTTTTTGCTGCTCATTGCTACCCTCCTTCCTCTGGAAAATTTGCAGTCCCTCTATTTACGGACTGTGGGAGCCCTCCTGCTTTGTGTCTGCAAGGTCCTTGAACTCCTGCAAGCGCCAGAAATTCAACAGTGGCTTTTGCCACTTTGCTGCGGTCTGCCTTTCCCTGCTGCTKTCTCTTGGAATCACTCCTAGTAGCAGGTTTCACTGCAAGCAGAAAGTGCTTAAGCTAAAAATAACTCCTAAGCCATTGGTATGAATGTTGGTCAGGGTGTAAGGTTTTGAAGGGCACATGTCTCCCCTCCTKTCCATGCACTGTCTGGAGCTGGCACTGGCATGAGGTCAACTGTTGCTACAACAGAACAGAACCAGCCTTCCCTTATCCCACGGGCAAAGAACTGCTGAGTTGTCAGCTGTTGAGTCCAAATTGTGCCTTTTACCTCAGGGAGCACAAGTTATAAAAGCACATGTCATGGAAACAAGGACAGCACTGTGGCAATTCTGTGCTCTTTCTGCCTCACTTCCCTACCCTGCCAAAAATCAGACCCTCAGCATAGCCCATAGTAGAGGAGGGACTGCTGTATTGGCAGGTTGGATGGACTGCTGTGTCGGCAGATGGTTTTAGGACCATCTCTCCCCTCTCTTGGGCCATGTGTTGTCAGGGAGTGTAATCTCCTTTCTCATCTGTACACCCAGCAGTTCAGGGGCAGTATCCTGCAAAAACAAAGGCACAGCCTTTCAGCCAGCCTCAGTGTCCTGAAATTTCCTTAAGTCGATAAAGTGGCTCTTTCTTGAGCCTGATTTTATGTTGCAGCATTCTCCTCCCCAGTCAGCTAGTTTCAGTGATACAGTAACATTGACTGAGAAATTACTCTGGAGTGGCTTTTTTTTAAGTTTTTGGTGGGTTTTCTTTTTTTTTTTCATTTTGTTCTTTGGGTTGTTTTGTTTTGTAGGAGAATTATTCTATATTGATGAGTTATTCCAATGTTCTCTGCCAGTATAGCTGACTGAATTTTGATCTTCAGTCAAAAGTACTTTCTTTTGGAATATTCATGTGTTCCAAAAATACAAACATGTATTTGTGCTTGCTTTGTACCTACCGCTGCACTGATAACAGCTTTATAATATTGACTAAACCTTGATAGTTTCATATCAAGGTTACCTGATAGTTTGTTGTGCATAACCATGAAATTTAAATAAAACAGTGTATTTGAGTGTTTTATTTAGGTGATAAACAGTCTGAAAAGTATACTGGAATGCTTCTTATGCTTGCATAATTTTGTCATTATTGCACAAGTTGCTTAAAGGTATAATAAAAGTACAAGTAGCAGGGGTGGTTGAGGGTGGTTTACACTGTCAATCTGGCTCAGAAATGGTCCATGTTCTACTTCTGGGCCTCAGCCATCCACTTAAGCTCGTTTTGCTCCCTGAATAAATCAGTTACTTCCCTCCAAGAGGAAATGCAGGCTCAGTTGACTAGACAGCACAGTTAAGCATATTTTCTGGATGGTATGAATATGGCCTATGGCAAGCTTGGCTAGGGTGGTGAACAGCGCAAGCCAGCTCTCTCCCAGGTGGCTTCATGCCCTTGAATGCCCCCCACATTGTGCCCTTGGGCATGACACACGTTTCAGTTTAAAGCTTTAAAAATTGCACTTTCTTCATTTTAAACACTTTGAGCACAGAAGCACAGAAGAAGCTTATTTGGAGCCTGGTTGGTGACCCAGGCCATTTGCTGCATTGTTGTCTAGTCCAGACTCAGGCAGGGTGGTCTCAAACCTGAAGGTGAAGGTGARCCCATCTGCAGCATTGAGGCTGTGAGGGAAGACACCTCCACACTGCAGTCTGTCAGGGTGGTCTGAGAATATCTGGTATTCATATTTCTTGTACCTTTATTAGCTGCATTTCTAGTAATTTGCATACTTGAGAGTTGTGCATCCCACATTGGAGAGCCTTGGAGAGCCCTGAAGAGARGGAAATTTGAACATGTGGAAGAAGAGTCTTGTCTCTGCTCAGCATGAGGCTGATCAGGGCAGGCAGCTGCATTTTGGGGTTATTTGGTGGTATCTGCCTTAGCCTGGCAGCCCTTCTCCTTTGCAAACAGGACTTAGCACAGTCTGCCAGAAGCTCTTGTGCCAAGACAGCAATGCTGCTCATCATGTGATGTAASTCTGTTTGTATGGCAGATCATGGTTTTGCCCTTCTTGAACTGGATGATCTAATGGCCTCTCTTAAGTATAAAATCAGTGAGGACAGAGCTTCAAAATATCTTTCTCAAATAATKGGTTTTAATATTACTGCAGGTCAAAAATGCTTCCTAAATCAAATGAACTTTGAAAGAAAATTATAATAGTCAGTATTATAGATGGAGCTTCTGCAGATTCTGAAGCCCAAAAGTGAATGTGAGTTATAAGTACTCCAATTATAACTAATTTTAACAATAATTCATGTTTTGGATYGCAATTAGCACTTGTAGCAAGAGATGTTTGACCTCTGAGGTTTTTGCAGCTACCCTGGAGCTAAAACCAAGGAGATAAGCTTCTAATGTTTAATCCTAGGCAGAAATAAGAGAGGAGGTGAGAGAAAAAAAAAAAAAAAAAACCAACCTAAAGTGATTTATTGATATTGTAGACTTCAGTGTTGTCTTATGTGCAAGAAGAACTAAAGTGCTGTGTGTGTGAGGTGAACATAAACGTCAAACTCTTTTAGGGCTTCTCCTGGTTGTGAGGATAATTATATCTGTTCCCTAGAGTCTACCTGTTCCTTTTCCCCTCCTTCCCCCTGCTCCACGCATTTCCAAAGGTCATGGCTGTGGGAAGTCTGTGTTGCACAGGTCTCAAGGCATGTAACTCATAATTCTTCTGCTAGAGCAACATTGTCACAATTCCCAATATAGAACAACCTTCTCCAAACTAAATGTGATTGGTCTGTTTCTTTCTTCAGGATGATGAGAAATTTTTGATCAAATGTTGCCATGTATTTCAAATGACAGAATCAATCTAGATGTAAATCTAGCAAGATGTTATGTGATCCTTATTTTAAATCTTACCTCAAAGTCTGTATTTTGTCCCATATATGTCATCTTCCTTCACCATTAATATCCTTATTAAAGTGAGATCTATGCATGATTTGTGCTAATCTAGTCTGATGTTGGAGTGATATGAACTAAAGGCACTAATCTAGGAAGACTTGCATTGGACCYGTATTTAGAATTTCTTAGTAATACATCCAATCTTATTTTTTATTTCAGTGACTTCATTCCTCCCTTGAAAATCTTTGCCAATATTTAATTAGTTTTACTTCTCAAAGCATTCACTTTTCAGTGGACGTCTACTTCATGGCATTTCCTCTCATGTCTTTTATAGTAGATTAAAATCCTTTCTCTACGTAGGTAATTGAGAACTGTGACCAAGTAACCTTGCTGAATTAAATAGTTGCATTGTTTTAGCCTTTGCAACAACAGTTGATCTCTCAGACCCGAACTGCTCATAGTAATAATTTGATCCTGAGTATAAATCGACTTTGTACTGGATAAAACCATTTCCACTGCTAATGAATGGCTAGTTTTTCTCTTGTGTTGTTGGATCAAGGGCTTTTGTAAGGTAGCCCAATCCATGCAGAAAAAGTTGTGAGGRCTTTTATTTTCAGTGGCTTTTATGTATTCATTTGCTTGAGCTGTGATAACTGATACTTTAAAAATTGAACGTTTTCCGGTTCCTTTCTCATGTTTCAACTAATGAGTAGTGCAGCTGGTGTTAATATGAAAAGAATGTATCCTTGAAAACACTAGGTTCTTCTCTGCTCTCTTTTTAGCCTGGTGTATGCATGTTTGCTAATCAGTAGGTAGTTCTGGGTTGGAATTTGGGCAGTGATTGCTGTAGACAGAAATGGGAGCAAGCACTCCGTATTACAATAGCTGCTGTAGAATTAGGTCACTAACAAGCTTTCAGCAAAATAATGTTAATTTTCCTCTCCACATACTCAAACATAGAATGTGTATTGACAATTCCACATTTTTCTGAGTGATCCTCAAGTATAGCATTCTTAGCAATGGATTATATGTGAGTGTTTTAACTTCAGGTGCCTCATGTGACTGCCCAGTTCAGCATTCAGCTCTCCTGTACTGAAGACTAAGCTCCTGCAGTTGGGCTCCTGCTAACAGTGCAAATGTGAGTTTGTGTTGCCTTCATTCATAAGTTAGAATTAGTCATATACTTATGTGTTTATGGATTCCAGAGCAATATGTGCATATATGTGGTTACTGAGGCTTATTATCTTGCATAAATCTGCAGTGAGTTAGTCATGAGCAGCACTCCACAGCTGTGAAATACCCTCTCATCAGAAGGCACAGGTGATCTCTGATAGCATTTAGCTGCTTGTTTCATGAGACCTGAGAACTAAGATAAATAAGATGCTGCAATCTAAACCCAGCTTTTTGATGAGCTGATCACTTTCAGAATTAAGCAAGTATTGGTTAAAATTGCCTCCACTCGAWCTCTTGTTTTGAATTAATGACCATTTAGATTAATAACTATTATAATCTTTGCCACCTGTAATGGTAGTCAATTGTTTTAGTTTTTAAAATTTTCTTATTTGGACAAAATAAGATTTTTGTCACTTTCATTCCTAATGCTTACATGTACATCTGATATTTTTATGCTCTTCTGCAGTGGCTTACAGATATTTTCTGCGTATACTATTCTAAAGTCAAGTACTTATATCTCTGTGCATATGCATTGTTATCTAAATATGTTTTGCATATGTAGTCTTTGTACAGATTCTATGAATAGCTCTTTAGTATGGAAGATTGCAGAAATGGGAAAAGCAGTGTACTCTCCAAAGATCCTTGAGGTGGTATTATTTGCATAATGCTTTATGAGTTCGAATGACTTGCTTCGTGGTGAGATTGACATGAGCTTTTGTAGAAGAATATTTCACAAAAAGAAGAAAAAAGTGATGYGTTTGTGTTTCATACCATGAAATAAAAGGTTCTGCCAGGCTCTAGATTTAGACAGGTGAACTTGTAATGATGTGCTTGGCCTTGTGCATCATGTGCCGTGTCTCTGGATGGACCTGATTAGATGCATGAAGAGTAGAATTTTTCCTAAGGAATAGAATAGTGGAATAGAAACTAAAAATGTATCAAAACAGAATATATGATTCATATAACTACATTCAGAATTTTCCAGTTCTCCCCTTGACCCTGCCTTCTCTCTCCCCGTGTCTGGGCACCTCAGCCCACAGCCACCAGAGAGACCATTGAGAATTGTCGCACGTCTGTCTCTCCCTCCCGCAGTYGGACTTGTCAGCACTTTGAAAACAATAGCTGCTTCATTGCTGAGTTGTGAAACAAAAAAGTTAAACATATCAGCAACAATGCATGAAAAATGTGATGAACAGCCTTCCACAGGAAGAGATTTTTCCATTCCAGTGTGTAGGTATACAGAATTTATTGGTGTCAGAAGCTAATAAGTAAGAAATCCTTCTTCTTTTGTGCTTTATCTGCCAGCTCAATATTGAGAGAAATAAACTGTGAGATTTACTAATAATAGCAGGAAGGAAAAGCCCTGTTAAGCCTAGATAGAAAAGTTGGAATCACTTGTTTGTGATTCCAACAATCCAAGGTTGTTTTTTCCTCTCCTCAGCCCTTTTTTATAGTCACCCCACAGAACAAAAAAAAGAAAAAAAAGAAAGAACTTTAGTATGTGAACCTCACTTTCAAGGGAGGATTGAGGCAGAAGAGGCTGATGCAAGTTACAGATGCTATAGGGATGGTCATGTGAAAGTGTTGTGAAGATTTGAGATGTGGCCATGAAAATTTCTGTTTTGTTTTCTTATTCTAAGCATGAATCATGTCAGAAGAGGCTTGTGGAATTGACTCACTCTATGTCCTATTGGTAGCAATCTCAATCTTGTATGAGCTGCTTTCAGTTTTAAATTAGGTGTGGCATCATTACCCTTGCAAATGCTCTCAGCACTTTCTTGTGGGTTACTTAYAGGTTCTCAATTCACTGCTTTTCTTAAGTTCTGAAACGAATTGCAGAAGGGCATTGTTTTATTTTACAGCTGTAAAAATCATGGGTCCTAGCCATCTTGTGTATTATTTTTTGTAGTTCATATCTTCATTGCTTTGTTTCTTTTGCTGAGCAACGTTTCAATGGTGCAGTTTGCTTAAGTATTTTTTCCCTGTTGAAACSAGGACAATCCCCTTGCAAAGTACTTAYATAGCAGTATTTTCCATTCTGAGACCTTCCGTGAAATGCTTAAAGGCTGCTATATTTTTTTACRTCAAGGAAAATAAAGAAACTTTCTAAGATAGAAAAACCCAGCCAACAGGCAAGATACAAACTTCTCATTTTGATTATTCTGAAAAAACTTAGTAATTTTTAGTGTCTTTTTTGGGGGGGACTGAGAGATTTTTAGACTATGTTTGAATTCTATTTGAAGTCATCTAGCAAAAGTTGAAAACAAAACATGACCTTTCCTTTATGTTTTCTTTTTAGACAATGTTCTGCCTAAACCAAACAGTCAGTCTAAATTATTTGAAATGGAAAGCTGRGTGTTAATTTAATTGTAAAACAACTACATATTGTGCATTAGGCACTGCAGTAAGTTATTTGTTTCARTTAGGGCAAGTTAAGGAAGTGCTGCATGTTTGTAGAGGGAATAAAATGGAGTAAGTTTATATTGAGGCACTGGGTTGCTGTGCTGTTACAAGATCTGCAAGTGGACCATACACCCTTTGTASGGACCTCTGTGAGAGCAACAAGAGAGAAAAGTATGAGTAGTATTGCTTTTAGACACCTGGATTAATGTGCCTGCCTGTTTTYGGGTCCCTGGCTCCAGCAGAAGCTGTGAACAGCAGGAGAACGAGGCAGTACTATACAGTGAGCAGGTGTGAGAGTGAGTCCCATGTACATGCATGAAGTGCTTAATTTCTTATAGCTTGCATCAATGAGAGTTAATTAGGAAAGAGACCAGCTCTGATGTATCTCAGCTGTAGAAGTCAATATTTGTATTTCTGAGTACTTAATTCCCCCACACTTTGTCATCTAACAGTAGGGATATGCACGCATATATGCGTAAGTGAAGAAGTCCAGGGGAAAAAAAGTAAACTAAAATGACATGTGAAGGAAAAAAACAAAGGAAGTGCCACTGCTATGTAATTACACGTGGACTGACTTGTTCTTATAGTGTCGTACTTTATTGTAGACCTTACTCTTTTGTCAAGATTAGAAAGGGAATGGCAGCATTGAGGGTTCACTTGGGAGCAGAGAAGAGAGGAAAGTGTTTGCCCACCCCAGTGGAAGGGTGGTCGTACATGATAGCATGCTCAGTATGTCTTCATGTGATCTATCAGATACTTATTAAGAGAGGAACTGCAACAGCCCATGAGAGCTTTTAGTCTCAATAAAGATTAGTACTACAGGAATTGCTTAGAAAATATAGATCTATAGTTTCAGGAATTGTACATTTCCTTGATTGGTAAAARAAAAATCAATTTATTTCTCGTAAGTGACTCTCATTCTTTACATTCACTCTAAAAGGATATCACATAACTGTTGCTCTTTATCCTCAATATATTATTTAATGTGAAAGCCACATTTCAGCATTTGATCTATTTATATGCTCTTTGTACACATGAAGAGACACTTTCTTTGGATTTGGTTCATTGTACCTTAAAAATAATTTGAATACCACAGGTTTCATTGTAAACAATGAAGGATTCCAGCCCTTGGGTCATTGCCGGTTTTAAAAAAAAATGCACTTGGAATTGCTTCAGAAATTATCAGTGTTCTCTTATAAAACTAATTAGGCTTTTCCTGTGATGGAAAGAAGATTAAAGGTCATATAGTTCAAAATAAGTTTTTGTACATTTCCAGATTAAGGGAAATARACTCTTTCATTAATAAGGTCAACTTCTTTAACGTTTGTGAGTTCATAAGAACATATGAGCTGAAGAGAACCAGCAGGGACAGATTTATGCAGATAACCTCATTCYTTTTAGGAACARCAACTTTATTCTGCAGTGTTTTTTRTAAAGTCTRAGTGATGTGGTCTGGCYCTTGAACCTGACATTGAGTAAAGTGCAGTTGACAATGTGGGCAAATTACATTTTCCTCTGAAGACGTGCTGTCTTGAGAACTACACAGAGGCTAACAGTACCTCCAAAACTGAAACGTGCTTTGGAATAATTGGTTTACGTTTTGTTTCAGTTGCGTATCAGTAAAATGCAGTCAGCACTGCAAAAGTGGGAAAYATTCTCTGTGTGTTTTCTTTGGATYCTCAGTTTATGTACTGCAAAAATAAATGTGACTGCATTTGTTTCTTTGCTTTGCATCTGTGTCAAGTATTGAAAAGGC
The DNA here is from genome assembly GCF_030028575.1 of Malurus melanocephalus. Taxonomy (NCBI): domain Eukaryota; kingdom Metazoa; phylum Chordata; class Aves; order Passeriformes; family Maluridae; genus Malurus; species Malurus melanocephalus. The sequence continues at coordinate 1,769,894 of NW_026623273.1, read as the reverse complement.
GTAGTGAATAGCCACTGGAGTCATGATAAGAGATTTTTTTTATCTATGCAAAGTAATCAGATTTGTATGCCTTTGCTCACTTTGCTTGTTCCACRCTGTGTTGCAAAGTACAAGAATTCAAGGAAGTGTGTCTACTGTGAGGTCACCAAATTCAAGCATATCAGGAAATGTGTGTAGCTGAATCAGATTTATACAAATRCATCCTTTATCCCCTTAGAATATTAATTTGCCAGTTGTAGTAAGTATCAAGAAAAATTTTGAATGGGTTAAAACACAAGCGTGTAAATGGTTCTGAGATGTTTCCTTCTGCACAGCACAATAGCCTGGGAGATCAAAAATTCTCTTTTKGCCACTAGTGTCCCTTAACCTTCACCCCTTTGCTTTGTTCTTTGTTCACATGATTAGGTGTTTTCCATCTGCATCTCTGTGGGAGAAGAATCTGTGCTTGTTAATTTGAGCTGACTTCCTAAGGAAGCTGGGCTTATCTGATAATGTGYTGTCTCTCCCCTCACCCCTGCGGTAACCTTTGAACACACTTCTCAGGTTCACTTCAGTCGGACAAGGAGGTGAGATCTCAGAATACTRTGTGCTTACAAACTTGGTGAAACTSTACAGCTAATGGAGAAACGCTGCTGAGGAAATGGCTGCAGAGTGAAATCAACCTTTATTAGACTGCAAACCAGACCTCTCTAGCATGCCTTCTCTGATGTCTAAGTCATAGGGGTAATCTATAATAATAATGTCCTAATATGTAACAACAATAAATCAGGAACAGGCTTGCAGATATGCCAAATATGTTTAGCCTATTTTTGGTAGTATTCGGGTTCACTGTGTTTCTCAGAAGTTTGTTTTTTGTTGTTACCATCTGGAGAGCAGTGCTGTGCTCCTAATAGTCATTGGTGTGCTTGTATTTAAATGTATTTGATGACTAATTGATATCACAAGGACTTCCAAAATCAGGAATGAGACGCCCAATTTTCATTTGAGAGTGTCTTTGTTCTGAAAATCTCTCGCTAGGAACATTAAATGCAATGYCTGGCTTGGGGACTACTCTTGTGTGGGGTACACTTAACAATGCATGAAAAAATTACTCTAGTAGGACTAAGAATGTCTAAATTAGCATACGGTTTAATTGAAAACAGGCATAAATCAGTGAGAGCAAAAGGCAAAGTGTGCGAAATGCATATTTTGCTTGAAAAACAAGAAAAGTCATCTAATAAGTTACCTTTTGCTTGTGGTAGAAATAAATAATCCGTTCCTACAACATTTCCTTGCTTTGTTCTGCCCTTTCAGTCCACTGCTCTGCCTGACTGCTCCACCTCTTCAGTATCACTGAGCTTTCTTCTCTCCAGCTCATCGATCCCAGCAGGGGTGTTCTTCCCAATGGTCTCTGTCTTGTTTTTGTTTGGTGGGGCTTTTTTGGTTTATATGAGTAACACAAATTGCACTTTCCAAATCCTTCTAGAAATTGTATACGTTGCTATGATTAAACATCTGCTTCTGCTATGTACTTTCCTTTCTTTCAAAGGGCAAGTCCTAAGRGTCTCAATTTCTCTGTGGGTGTCTGTGTTTGTTGTGCTGTCCAACAGGTACAAAATGCTTTCATAAAATCACCCTTGAATTGTGGCTCTTGTTCATGAATTTGTCATCTCATGTCCTTGCCAGGTAAAGTGCTTTTCATGCCAGTTGCTACCTGGAAATATCTGCAGTTTTGCCAGTCTGGAGGTTGCTTATTTGTATTTCCTAGTGTCTAACAGTCTTGGAATCAGAAGAAAATGCTGGAATGTAGGTGCAGTTGCAAGATGGCCTTAGACCCTGAGATAGATGAAGTACTTATTCCATCTCAGGTGCACTGTTACTCTTCTTGGTAACATTTCTTGCTAAAATCCTTGTCGGTGTAGGTGGTGCTTGAGACCAGGAGCTTTGAATATGAAATGCTGAAGTGATGATCYTTGTGTTGAGCTTGCAGGTCGTTTCCTGACTTCTCAGTTCACCTTGCAGAGACAGGGTGGGGTGMTTGCAAGATTAATTCCAGTGGCTTTCCAGTATCTGAGAGGGGATGCTGCTGTTTGGCAGCTAGAGGAAACAGTGAGGAGGGAATTTATCTCCTTGTGCTTGACAGGAAAAAAACCCCAAGAAAACAAATGTCTCACAGGACTGAAAGTTTGGCCTTATGTAGGCCTGCACATTTACTGAATAATATATTAACACCCTGTCTTTGTTTTCTTTTCTTCCGCTGCAGATTAGGAGAAAACATTTGGTGCAGATAGGAAACTTGAATTATTTTATCAGCTTTCAGAAAGAGAAATAGCAGATTCTTAAATTAATTCCTCAGAACTGGGGAAAGCCAGATTCCCAAATGGGATTCAGTCTTCGTTATAAACGAGTTCCAGTGATTCATGTCCTGCAAATCTTATAAAGTGGAATAGTGCCATGTTATAAAACAGAAGGGGAAAGCCTGCATTTAGATTACTAGAGATTTTTGTCTCAACTTTGGAATTTTTTTCAAGGAGGTGGAAGAATGTACTCTATTGAAAAAGAGCCAAGCTCTCTCAAATAAAGATTAATTCTGCTTTCTTACTTTTTTTTATTACTCAGCTAGCTTTAAAGTCAAAGATTGAAGTCTGTGGGATCAACAAAGCTGTTTTAAAGAAAGCCAGTTCATCTTCTGTTTCTGTGTTCATTGCCTTTACTGTCAGCTGTATTGGCCATTTGCTTGGTTTCCCAGAAATGTGTACTTCTGGCATGGTTTTTCAGATAGGGGATTTTTTTTGGGAAGCTTTCAGCTGGCAACAGTAGAATGCATAACTTGATATATGCATTTTTACCTGGATGTAAGTGTGTTTTCTTTCATGTTGAAGGTTGATTAGTATCTTTGAGCAGAGACAAGTAAAATGATCTTTCTCTGCCTGCTGAGCAGAGTAATTTTTCTTCTAGCAAGAAGGTTTGATCTAGGCACATACTTAGTAYCTGCATTTCTGCATGACAATATTTGGGGTGATGGCTGTCTAGTATTGCCAAAAATGCAGCTTCTATGAATCTCTACAATATTTTGGTGGTGTACTATGTAATAATTTTCCTTGAGAGCTTTTAATGTTCCATTGGGTGGTAAATTATTATGATGACACATTTTTAGTAGAGGCAAAGTATAAATGGTAACTTGAGAAAATTTATTGGCAAAGAGACTTCTTCTCTTCCATTTACTGCATATATTTTTACTGGTTTCATCTAGATTTCTCCACTTTATTTCCCTAAACCTTTTGTATATCTGACTTTTGAACCATTTCTTTTCAGGTATATGCTCCTGGAGCACAAGTATGTATATAAAAACTCTGGCAACTAATCCTCAATTCACAGACATTTTTAAAAACAAGGTCTGGAGGCTTTTGTCTGTCAGATGAGGCTGTAGGCAGAAAGCAGTCTGAAAGTATTATTGATATTTTTGTTCTTTAGCTGTTTTGTTTGTTTGTTTTCAAAGTGGTTTCCAAGCACTTGACAATGAAATACATTCGGAGACCAGAAAACTGAAAAGCACAACAAAGCTTTGGAGAACTTCTGTGCTTAGAGTCCTGATCTGTTACAACTGACTAAGAAAATACTTAAAAAAAATAAAAAAGACTTGAGCATTTGCTCAGCTATGCTAAAAAAAAGATACACAATACCGATTAAGCCAAGAAATTTGTAATAACAAACACAGTCTGAAGGAGAGATACCAGTTATTTTCTGATTTCCCTTTTAAGAGGTTAAGTCTAAAGAGGCTGGTACTCTCTTTCCTGCCCTCATTTTTTTGGTTTATCACAGAACTTTTCGCCTTCTTTGCAGCTGATGATATTTTGAACCAAAGCTGTCTACACATAAGTACACATTATTGTGTTGGAGTACTTTTCCCTTTCTTGTCTATCTGGTCACCAGTAGATGCATCAAAACATCTTTAAAAGTCACTTGAAAGTCCATGATGGATATTGAGCTCTTTTAAACATCAGCCACCAGCAACTGGCTTCAGTAGTTAAGAATCTGAGTCTGGCTGTGCTACCTTGTCTGCATAAAAAGAAATTAAAAATGTCTTTTTTCTGACCCCAGGCACCAAGGGTAGGTTCTCTGCGCAACATAAAGCCCTGGGCAGAAGTCAGGACCATGTACTGTACCTTCCAACAGTTTTTAGGGAATCCTGCTTGTGGTAGCTGCTTTTAAAAAAGAGTAATTTAAACTGAAGCCTGTCATGCCTTTGCTGTCAGTATGGCATGAATTTGCATGTGAATACCTTTTGTATATACCCACTTTTTTTTTTTTTTTTACTTAACATGGATTTATAGGAGACTCTTTGCAGATTTTAAAATTTCAAAAGTGAAAGACCTTTTCAGGCAAAGACTTTAAGATTAATTTGCTGTGCAAATATACTCACACTCAGTCAGGAGGTTTGCAGTCCATTTGAGGATGAGATTGGAGTCTGAAGTACTAAATAAACAACTATATAGCAGCTTTGTACAGTATCCGGGGCTTGATCACATGCTGAAATTAAGTCAACAAGATCTGAATGTAGGAGAAAGCAAATATGGCATGGGCTGTGTAAACACATACTATGCATAGGTTTGCCTTAGGAAAGTTCCTTCATTGTTCTTGATAATGCTAAGGCCTTGGGATAGAGATATTTCAAAACTGTAGATACAGTAGCTTTGGTTCACAGAGAAAGATTTATTCCAGGAAAGATCAGAAATCTAGGAACTGAGACTGGGAAATGGTGAAAAAAAAATTGGAGTTTTTAAGGGAGGAGCTATTAGACATCTGATATCAGTCATGTTCTATGTAAGAGGTTGCTGCAAGGCAGAGGATAAACTGTTCTTTGTCTGCTGGAGATAGGACAAAGTAATGTGCTTAAAATGGAGCAAGAGATAGTTGTGGAGCACATTTGGARCATTGATGATAGTACCAGTGAAGTGGCACAAATATATTGCCCAAGGAAATGAGATTGTTATGGGATGTGCTATGCTGATCTTTTTTAAGATGGACTACTGTTAGAAGTGGTTTCATTCTAGTAGCTTTTTCTGGTGCAGACAATGGGCAATTTTTAAAAACAAAGACCTGCAGTRTAAAGACATTTACATTTAGTAACTGCTGCTCTGGTTGCACTCCAGCCACCATGGTCAAGGATTTGCTGCCTTCTGCAAAGGTTGAGCTCTCTTGTCCTATATAAGTATCCTTAACTCTTAGGGGTACCTCTGTCTAAAGGATAACATGCTTTCAATATCTTTCAGGGTAAGGAAAAACCTCCATGCCTTKTTTGAGTTAGTCTTGAACTGATGGAAGGCAGCTTTCATCCGAAGAAAGTAAACTTCATGTTTTTAAAGTACTCAATTATTTTGTAACTTTATAATTAAAACAAGCCTATAAATGGGAAACTTTTCTCCTGACCAATGGCATTTAATTATGTGACATGAGGCTTCTAATTGCCAGCTTTTCAGCAAGTTATAAAATGTGTGTGAGAACACAAGAGCCAGGGAGTCTATTCTTGTTACGAAAGATTGTGGTTTACAAAACTCTCATCATGTCCTGCATGAGGCTACATAGGTTCACTTTTGTGCCTGACTCTGAAACTGAAATTAAAACTGTTCTTGAGTTAGGAGAACTCGGTATGACTAAGATTTCTTGTAATGCACTACTATGATGTTACTTTTAAAAATTCTACAGTAGGAGGACAAATCAGTAAGCTATGTGTTGAAAGAGATGCAGAAAACCAGATTTTCTTAAAATACACACACACTAATGTTAGTTGCTGAATTTACCTCATAAACCGGGCATGATCAAACAGGTTTTACACAAATCTACATAGGTGATGTATTTAGAGGTTGGGACTAATAYGGGAGGCTTGGAATTTAATTAACATCACAGGTCAGTTCTCTCTCCGGGAGACAGCCTTTGAAGAAGTCCTCAGAAATAGATTAAATGTATATATACCTCACAAATAGAAACCAGTCATTTTATTCATGTAAYTCCCAGGCCTGTCTGAGTGGTCTTCACATTTTTTATGAATTTTGAGGTTTGTGAGCAGAGTTTAAACCTGGAGATAACATTCATATTTTCATTAACAACATGGAGAAATACAATATGAAGAGATACRCAGAATGCAATGGGGGAATTTGGCTCAGAGATTAATATATGTCATGTCCTGGTTGGTTCTTGATTCATGTTTACCTGAACATGGATTTGTCAAYCTCTGCTCCTGGTTTGTCTTTTAACAAGTTTCACAGCATGATATTACAAATTAGGAATATATGAAAGATATACTGCCCCCAGACAATATCTCAAATTACTTATGTGTTTAGTGAAGTTTTCAAGTGGTTTGAGAACATACTGAAATTAAAATAATTTTTAAGATCGAAGGGTGTTTCTTGTCTTCATGTGTAACAACACTCTTTACTGTAGCATTTTCTCATCTCTTGTGCTGCCTGGGTCTTTCCTTTAGCCTAGTTATTGCAGACCAAGAGAAAGAAGTGGCTCCTTGTGACCAGCTCTGGATTAYTTGGCATAATGCTGCTATGTTTCTCCTTGCACAGTGCAGATTGGTGAGGGACAGAAGAGCATTTCAGACATTTTCAGCTATACCCTAAGGGAGGATTCCTTAAAAAAAAAAAAATCAATAAAACTCCTGATGGCTCAGGGGACTTCAGTAAAGAGGAGTTTGTCTATAAAAGCTTCTGTAATTTAACAAGAAAGGTGTTGTACTGACAGTGATGTACATCTAGCTTTGGAAGTCAAGGTCAGAAGCCTTTCAAAATAAGAGCCTGGACAAAATGGGAACAAAGCTGCTCTGTAGGACAGGAAGGCTTGGACATTTTCCACCATGAAAATGCCCCATTTCCTGCTCTTGGTTGTTGAGCGAGGGCCTCTTGCTACATGGGAGTTATGGCCCCTGGAGGGTGCTCAAATCTTCACAGATTTCACATAGCAGGGAAACCATACACCAGTAATTGACTGAGCTTATGGATAGGTTGTCCTTTAGTTTTTCCTTTTTGAGAAAAAAATCGGAAGGTCATAGAATTTTGGATGGAATTGGATGTCCCTGGGTCCCCCTGAGCAGCTGAACTTCGCATTTTAAGTAAGAAATGTGTTACTCCTCAAAGAACACACTGAACACAATATTCCAGATAACTTTTTACTCTAAGGTCAATAGTTGCAGCAAAAAGTATCTTGAYAGAGAAATGGCTCACTCCTTTTTACCCATTATATCTTTTCTTCAGGTGTGATTATTTAACACTGGATTGAGCCAATGATCCTGGGTGATCACATCCTGGGCATCCCATAACTTTGAATAACAGCAATATGAAAAGTGAGCAGGGGAAAGAAGAAAGCAGAGGGTCTATCCTGTTCCCTTGTGTGCAGAAATGAAGCAGGGGACATTTCCATTCACAATATACAATATCCTTTGTGGATATAACGTGTCATCTAGGTTGAAGAGGCACATTGTAGGGGAATATTCTCCCGTCTGTTCTGATACCAGATAGTCCTGAAGGATACCTATGAACTGTAGAGTTTTATATGTCTATGATTSTGGGGAAAATGTATTACTGAAAATGTATGAACCAAGCAGCTGTTGCGACARAGAAGAGGTTTGTTTGCCAGACAAAGCAAAAGGAGTTGCTATGCCTGGGAACATTACTGAGGAAGAAAAGTACATGGAACAAAAAGTGGCATTTGTGGAATACCAGTTCTAGAATTTAAAACTTTGTTCTCTTTTTTTTTATTTCTATATTTAATTTTAGAACTGACCAGCTGGTTGGAAGATGACGTTTACTCCTGCTTAAAGCTGCTATTCCTAAAACAAACAGTAGAAGAATGTGGAAGAACTCAAGCCTCCGCTGCCTTTTAGCACTCGCTATTTTATGCCTAAGCTTAGTATATAGCCAAGAGATAGGTAAGTTTATTGCAATGTAATTCACTAGCTACTTTTTCTCTGTARCTTTTGTATTGACACATTTAATTGCATTGCTGTTCTGTTGTGTGTATGTTCAAAACCCATCACCTCTGTGACCCCACACCATCTAGGGATGGAGGTACTGCCAGGCCTGGTCTCTGTTTTCCAGAGCTCAGCAACATTTTGTGAACCAGTGCAAAACTGGGTGTAAAATTCTCAATAATGCCACTGGTAGTCTTCACATGCATTGGCCCAAGTGTCTGCTGTGAAACCTTTTTGCTGCATATGCTGGCTCTCTTCAAAAATTTCACACATTATCATTAACTGCCCGTCTGTCATTAATTGCACTCCATGTATGACAGTGGAGGAGAGCAAAAAACTCATTAAGTTAAAATCAAAGCTTGTGGTTTTGCCATTGGCCCAAAGCCTGCTTATTAGTCTAGGCAAGGAACGGGTATTGTGGCAAGAGGCAGCTGCCTGTGTTACACACATGAGTATAAATCCAGATCTTAGGTGCCTCTAGAAGTCTGTGAGTCTGTGGCTGTCTAATCAGGCACACAAATCATTCAGCAGTTTTAAAATAATGGCCTGACRTGCATGCAATACAAATGTAAGAAGAAAGCCTATAGATGTGAACAATAGCAGTTGTSTTACAGTTGCTTATTTTTGACTTGCAATTTTTTGCTGTATTTCTTGTATGGTTTCAGGCTCTCTAGGGGACCCTCAGAATTTGAAATGTGTAACGCACAATTTACAGGAAATGGTCTGTACTTGGGATGTGTCTTCTAGAGGAAGACGTGGACAAASTGACTTCTGCTACACTACCAAGTAAGTCCTCCACTACCTGGTTGAAAAATACCGAATCGTGACAAAACTACAGTTTTTCCTCAGTTGCTGCCCATGGAAATTTTGATGCTGTTGTTTCCSAGCATCTCCCCATCAGTGTTCCTTGGGTGGTGCTCCCCCTAGGCCCTGTTAACTCAGGCAATGGCAGGTTTTCTGGTAAAATTGTTCCATGCTAACAATTTGCCTGCCAAAATCTGCTTGCTCTTTTCAAAGGACTGGAAGATGCTCTTATTTACTCAGACTTCTCTGTGTGTCTGCCTATCCCTTCCTCAGAGTTTTCATGAGGGATATCTTCAAAACAGGTTCAGTCCAAAAGGAAATGAGAGTTGGAAGGAGTGAATCCTGATGTTGTGGGCCAAAGCAGTAGAATATATGACACAAGTGTTGAGATTCACGTGGATTTTATGATGAAAAACATGAAATATCTCTCAGTAATTGCCTTAAAATTTTAAAAATTTTAAGCTCTCTGAAGAACATGGTATTAGAGGAAACAATTATTTCACAAATAAAAACAGTTTTTCTGAAGTGAGTTCAAATTAAGAATTTTGAGAAAAGTTAAAACAGCTTAAATCTTCTATGCTTTTTTTCACTAACGAGAACTACATGTTCAATTCCCCATGCTGTGGGTCTGCCAAATACTTATCATGTGCTAGGGATGAGTTCAAATCCATTTTGCATCTTGATCCTGCCCCAAATCCAGATATTTGTACTGTCTTTTTTTTTTCCTGTAAATTCTGCAGGCAGCCCAGACTTTTCCTTGGGGTCCCAGGGCTTGGCTGCACTTAGTCCACCTACATGCTTGATTTTCTGTGTCTCATTATTCCTGCTGCCTTGCCAGCTATCATTTCTATTTAAAAAACACCATATATATGACTTTGTGGCCAGAGTTCAGAAGTGCAGAGTTCATGAAGTACTGCCCTCTGAGGAAGAACAATCGTGTAGCTGCTGCTGTTTGCCCTTAGCAGAGCAGGACAGGCTGGGGTCCCTGAAGCAGAGAGTCTGAGATGAACTTGTTGCAGACATCCCTGAGAGAAAAAAGGTTTTGTTTTGCAGTTGCCCAAACATCATCTTACAATTTCTCAGTAAAGAAGAGAGATAGCCTKTCTGAGCATTTAAGTCTCAGCTGGCCTTCACTAGCCTGGAGTCTTGCGTGAATCTTAAGGTTCAACCCAAGCTCTTGACTCCAGCTGATGGGAGCTCCAGGGTCCTGTGCCAGTTCATAAGTGAGTAACAGTCCCTCAGCAGGAAGTCTGGCATTGTTCTCTCTGCTTTCCTTCCTGCYGTCATTCTCCCAAGAGGAAGGTCTGGATTTTTCCAAACTTTATGCCTTTCTAGTTATGTATCGCTCAGTATCAGTGATAATGAGCGAAGGGACTTGACCCATCCATTATTGTTTCCTGTATATATCTACATCTTCAAGACAAAAGCCAGATTCACATTGTGCTGAGCACTGCACAAATATTGAGTACAGACTGATTTTTCACCTGGGATCTTAGCAATATTCTGCCCTGCTCTCTGCTCTTTCCCTGTRAGCTAAGCAGCAGAAGCGAACTAAAAGATTTGTTCTAAGATGTGGACACAGGTGGTAAACTTGCTCTTTCAACCCATATGCCCTCACTTTGAGAAGAAATGGAGGGAGAGTGAGTCAGGAAACACAAAGGGAGGGGCCAATACTATTAGGTTTGGTTTACTATTAGGGTTTTTAATTTTTCTTATTTTGAAATATTGATTCATGGTGGCTAGCCTTCAGAAACATGCAATACTATTAGGTTTGGTTTGGGTTTTTTTCTTTTTCTTACTTTGAAATGTTGATTCATAGGCACTAGGTTTCAGAAACATGTCTTTCGTTTGCCTCGAGTTTAATTAGATATTAATAAACTTTTTTTTTTGTTTTTTCCACAAAAAGGGTTGTAAAGCATTGGAACAGACTGCCCTGGGAAGTGGTGGAGTCACCATTCCTGGAAGTGTTCAAAAGCTATGTGGATATGGCACTTAAGGACATGATTGAATGGTGAACATGGTGCTTGTGCTAGGTTAACAGTTGCATTTGATGACTTTAAAGGTTTTTTCCAGCCTTAACAGTTCTATGATTCTATTATTTTGGTTAAAATGCAAGGTGTTCACTTTGAACTGTTCTCTTTAAAACTAGGTGGTTGCATTACACAGCTGATGTACAACATATCACTGTGATAAAAGTGACTTGAACGATGAGGTAATTCCACTTATCTGAGACTAACCAAAGCCCATGCAAGTCTCACTCCTTCACAAACTCGATATGAAGCTTTCTGTTTATTACAGAGAGTTCRTGTTTTATTAGTGTCCAAGAACAGGATTTAACTTGCCTTAGCTTCCAATCAGCTGAAATAATTCCTTAATCTTCTCTGTCTTTTCAGTGACCTTACCCCTCAAGTGTGTTTTAAAACTAAGGAGAGAAGGGTTGAGATTCCACTCSCAGAGAGCTCCAGCAGAGTGACAATCAAAAGCTCTGGAACTTCTTTTCCTACCAAAGAATTCGTGATTCACGAGAAAGACATCTGTAAGTATCAGGTTGTGTATGTGTACCTAAAGCCTTCATACTATGTTCAACCATTCTTCAGATGGGTATATGCTTGCAGGTTTCTTTGGCTGCCTTCCTGCATGTAAAATGTTGATATGCCAAGTCCATATGCAGCTGCCATACACCATAGGTCGTTTTCTCTAACCCTTCAAGAGAAAGAATACTCCTCTTACCCATAGTTCATAGCAGAGAAATCAAGGGCAGAATGTGAGGAGGAAAGCAAAATACAACAATGTTACATCCCCCACTCTTTGCCCTTTTTTGTCCTAGTTATAGATTAGGAAGCATTTATAAACAAATTCCTCATCTACACACATAAGTAAATTAGACTTTTTCCCACTTCTTCCAGGTAAAGGAGCAAGTTGTAAACTAAAGATGGCAGTGACACAATCTGCTTACTTTAGTCTTTGGCTTTGGTTTGCCTGCTTACTCCTTCAGTGTAGTCAGATTCTAAAGTCAGTAACACTTCTTATCCATGGTTCTGTTTGCAGTCAAGAGCAGCTCAAGAATTTCAACAAAATACAGCTCAAAAATATTTGGTCAGCAGAATATGTCTCTTAGGTTCATTGCAGGTTATTGTGGACAGTGTATTGATTGTGCTGAACACTTTGCAGGCTCTCAGATCCTTGATCAGGACTGAAGTTGGATGTATCACACATTTTAAAAATATGTTTATCCTGCACCAGGCCCACTGAACTGCCATAACCCTTGTACCATTATAGTTCTTCCCTGTTTCTCAAYCTCTTGCTTCACCACCATGCATTTGTAGAAGAGATGCTTGTTTAATCTCCCTGTCCTGCCCCATCATGATGTCATGCCATTAGTGCTTCTTGTAGCTTAAAATCATTTTCCCCATAATCTTCTTCAGAACCTCATGTGAGCTTCTTCCATCCCATGCTTCTGCTCTCCTTCCTCCCTATTCTCCCTTTTGTGGCAAGTCTCCACTTCCCTACTGGTCTCCAAAACATGCTTCTTCTTTTGGGGATGCCTTTTCCACCATCCTTCCTGTAAGTGTCCTTGTGCACACTTCAAAAATTGACTCCRTATTTCCTTTATCACTGTGGTATTGAAGGAAGGTTGTGAAAGTTGGAATATCTTCCCTACTATGCATTGTGAAAAGTCACATTCACCATCAGTTATTTGCCTATCTGCACGCTGAGGTATTAAAAGAAATTGCTATCTTATGACTCATCAACACCTGTGCTTTCCTGAGAACTTCCATGCTCCAGTAGTGAGAGAGSCCATCTTGTTCTAATTACAGAGGTTGAGTCACATGTTTGTATGGCTACTGGCCAGTTCAGAGCAGAGAGATGTGGCTGTTGGACACCTGTAGGGCTGGTGTTGCAGAATGATGACCTGAATATGGCCTTTTTCCCCCCCTCTCTTTTTCAAGCCTTTGTTCCTGTCACTCCACGCATTCTTAGTTTAACGCCTGACTTTTCAACTTCCACATTAAATCTGAAGTGGAGTGATAATGGATCAGTCTTCCCATATGGACTGGATGCCCTTTGGCAAATTCAGATACTCCGAAAAGAAACAATGGAAGAAGTCACAAAAGTAAGTCCCTTACTTCCTTAATGAAATATATATATATACAATTTTTGCCCTTGGTAATGTTCTGAGAGGTCACTTGAAGGAAGCTGACAATGATGAAGACTCTAAARCTTTGCAGGACCTGTATTCGTGCTTCTGGTAGGTAACTTCTTGTTAAGTTTGAAAGTTTTGGAAACACTGCCAGTGCTTAGTCACAGCAGGTTTTTTCTGATTTTAAAATCTAATAGAGAGATTTTTTAATTAGAACTTACTTATGAATTTGGCAGATACTTTATACTATATATCTCCAACAGTGTCTCTAGTCTTGGTGGTCTTTGAATGCTCAGCTTGCTTTTTACTATTTTTGTAACCAGTTCTTCCAGGTCAATTTGTAGCTCTGTTCTATAAATTTCAATAATGAAGAAAAGACAAAATATGCAGCCTGGGACTAATATTAGAAAAGTTTTCTTTTGGATTTGGAGAAGTTGGAACATTTCACTTCCTGGGAGAAGCCCAKGGTGCAGTATATACCTCTTTAAACACCTGGAAATCCTTCTGCCCTCCCTGAAATATCTGCCCTCTGGTATTTCTGGCTGGCAGGGTACTTAGCTGGTGGGCTGTTCAGTACCGTAGATATTTGTCCTGGTAAATTCACAGCACAACTAAAAGTTAGGTGGAAGGCTCCAATAGTCTATCAGGATTTTGCGATTTACTTCACATAATTTGCCATTCTGTTGACAAATAGGAGATTATATGTCATTAGTAGAAGGTGATTATAAGCTCTGTCTCAGTTCATTTCTTGGTGCAAAAACTTTGCAGGTTACTTACTACTCAAAACTGACTCATGAAGACGTCATTCTTTCTTGGAACTGGACATCAGATATGCCTTTGGAGTGCACATCACACTATGTGAAGATTCGCTTTTACATAAATGCAACACAGTTTCTTGGCCCCAAGGATTGGAGTGACTGGAGCCCAGCAGAAGTCATCCCTGGTATGTTTGCTCCCTTGACATCCCACAGACTTTTATTTCTTTGTAAGAGTCAAGCCAAAACCAGACAAAAAACATTAGACRATGATGGGCTGCTGCCTTTGAGGCTTTGAACAGTTTTGATTAGAGAAATAATGCAATCACTAGTTAATGAAACCTAGAATACATTTCTTTGCATGCATTGGAGTGCTCCTCAGTCACATTTTAGCTGATCAGCACCATGTTTGTAGCACATTGTTCATGTGGAGTTTTTTGGGTTTGTTTTCTGTTTGTCTTCTTCCTTCTCTACTAGGAAAAGATAGCGAGCCCGGTGGGAGTGGTGTGTTTCCTCTGGACACTGTGGTGGCAGTAGGTTCAGATGTGACATTTTGTTGTGTCCATGAAGAAGATCAGCACATAACAAATATGACTTATGGGTCAAAACCCTACAAAATGATACAGCTGAGCAGTCGGAGCCATGCCATCAGAGTGCTAAATGCCAGTGCTTCAGATACCAGCGGGACAAATGTAGTGTGCCACCTCGAAAATGGGATGGATGGAACTGTCGTGTTTGTAGGATGTACGTATCATGTTTACTAACCRCAGAAAAATCAAAATCATTTTGAGACTCAGGATTCTGCTAGGAAACAAATGCTATTGTGGCTTTTTTTCTACCTGGCTCTTGGTTTTGAAGTTGAACTGGGGATTGTACWTGTTTGATTTCACTTCTGAAAGGCCAGCTTATGGAGGAGACACCAAGGCTGGAAGGATGAGAAGGTACCCATGTAAGCCCTCTTCTTTTAGAACCTGGCCCAGTGCTTCTCTCATTGATCCTTTGTTCTTAGGTACTTTTTAATTATCTGGGATGCCAAGTAGTTTATTGCCATATGAATATTCAACCCCTGCCTCTACTGCTTTAGGTTTACATCTGTTCTAGTTTAGTCCATGACCAGGTGAGAGTAAGAGCAAGAACTGCGAGTGCAAACATTCATTTACCAACTAGTCAAGTGAAAACAATTAAGTGAGAACAGTTAAACTCGCAACAATTAAGTGAGAATGGTTAAACTCGCAACAGCAACAACAGATGCTCATTCATGGCCAAAGTTCCCTGGGAGCTAATTACAGCAAAGGAAACCAGGCAATAATTCCTCTTTCCTGGACATTCTTCTAAAACATCCTTTTAGTATTTTCTTTAAAGATACTGAATCACGGTATCTTCTCTGTGTAACCATGCCGGCTCAGACATATGTTCCAGAAACAGATGCCCATTAAAACAAATGACTGAAAGTACCTCGCTCTTCTTCCCTGTCTTTGGTCACTTTAAACATTTATGTGTTTTCTCCACAGGGAATTTGAGAGTTATCATCTTCAGTAGTTGCTCATTAGAATCCCTTTCCCCATTAGAAATGCCTGCCTTTGAACTTATGGTCCTTGCAGTTGAGGAAAAGGACAGGAGAAACTGGGATAATTTTGAAAATGTGTTTCAATATCCAGTCTTGTGTATCCTGTCATTGACTTAGTCTCTTAAGTGTGCAATAGGACAATGCAAAACACAATTCAGCCTTTTATGACTTCTCAGTGATATACTCTTTTTGTGTTATTTGTGCAGAATTTGCTTTGGTGGAAAAATCTTCCAGGTAAATAAGTGAGTGGTTCAAGCATGAAGGCTGTGGCAATCCCATGAGTTTTTCCACCACAGTGTTTTGTTGGTTTTTTTTTTAAGAGATGGGATGCTAAGTCAGTTTCTTATCAGTGTTTCTTTTTGTGGTACCTACTTAGAGAGGAGAGGACTTGTAATGGTCTACTTGTTGATGAGAGAATCTTGGGGAAGCAAAGGCAGAGGAAGTAAATATGTATATACACCATTTTGGTTAAACCTAGGTCTAGCAAAACAGGTGTTCTTTCTTTGGCTCACTGCTCATAATCTGAACTAAGCCTGCCACTGTTGCCTCTTGTGTTAGTTCCCCTCCTCTAGGGCAGAGAGAAGGGGATATATCTCTATGTGGATATTGTTGTGCCACCTTTGGCATATACTTTCCATACATCACAAGTGTACAAGACTTGAATGCTCTGAATACCCTCTCTGTTGGGAATGCTGCCCATCTTTTCCAGCAAGGCGCTCAGGGCTGCTCTAGTGTGCGAGCAAAGGACAAGACTGAAAAGAAAAATGGGCACTTCCAAAGCCATGGCTTTAATTTTTAGATTCGGTGTGGAATTCATACTAAAGGGACCATTTCCTTGACACGACTTGTTTGGAGAATTCAAAGCAGTGGTGGGGCTGGCACGTTAGAAAATGTGACACACAGCGGACGGCATTCCTTCATTGCTCAGCAGCTGAACTGATGCTCAGAATTTCAGAAAACTCCTGGCAGAGTTTCAGTGAAACACTTCCAGGTCAGAGCCTGGAGCTTGTGAATATGTTTGCATGTGATTTGCCAGATTACCCACCCACTTAGAATTCTAGAGTCAAGTGTTAGTCAGATGTGGCTGATAATAATTATCCACCTATTTTATTGTGATTTTTAAAAAAGCATTACTTATATGATTACTTATGTGGTTGGAGTCTAACTATTGCCATGTATTTTTGAAGCACGCAATCTGGACCCAGCAAAACAAAAGACTGATGCTTTCAGAACCCAGCAAAACAAAAGATCAATGCTTTAAGGAATCCAGTGACTCAAATGTCACATAAGGATGACAAAACATCAGCTAACTGTTTTGATTTCCTTTCATGCTACAGATGCTCCTGATATTCCTCAAAACCTCAGCTGTGAAACATCCAATTTTTTTATAATAAAATGCACCTGGAAACCAGGCAGACCCAGTGGACTATATGGAGAACGAAAAACAAAGTACAGTTTATTTGAAAGGTAAAATTAATCAGCACTAAAAGGAGTAAAAGGGTACAACTGGAGTACCTCCATTGTTGTCTGTGACTTAATGCACCATACCTATTTAAATGTGATTGCTTAAAGCCCAAAATACTTTCCAAGAGTTTCTGGAAGCTGTACCTAAACTAAACTTGGAAAACCCTTATCTAGCCCTGCAAATTCCAATGAGGATTAAGGCTGGCTTTTCCTAGGTTTATACCATTATGAACTCACGATTAGATAAAGGGTTTAGTGTGTCAGGCTGCTGCCAACATGTGGACAAGACCAATATGAAAATGCAGGGAGATAGTAAGGGTCAATCACTAATTTTTTTTTTTTTTTTTTTTTGTGAAACCTCAGTCAGATCATGTCAGACATTTACTGAGCTTCTGCTGGGCAGGATGACAGAAGTTCACTAGGAAACAATTGTAAGACAGATTGTGGGACATTTCCCAAGAGTCACTAGGGAAAAATAGCAATTAGCCTCYATCTGTTCTTCTCTCAGCAGGCAGAATAAATGTTACCCACAAAACACTTAAAGGGTCAAATAAACTGGTTTCATCCACAGAAAGCAGTCAACTAGTATCCTACTACATTGTCTTACAGGGCAGGCCATGTAAAGCCTTTAAAAAGAAGAAACATTGTAATAGCACTTGCAAAGAGGATTTCTTGGTGATTATGATTAGAAGTTAGTGAGGAGTTAACAAAATTCCCATGGTGAAGAGGCTCCTGTGTCCTTCCAAAGGAGCAGTCAGGGAAGGAAGCCAGGAGAGGCCTGAGTCACACAAAATGATGAGAAATGGAGTCTCATGGTGGCTTAGAAGTACGTTGGAGGCAATGAGGTTTGAGTTACAGTCACAGATGTCATCTAGAATGCCAGTGTTTTAAAAAGTCAGTGGGTAGAATGCAAAGAGATAGACAAAACAAAGCAGGTATTCACAGGAAAGGAGCTTCAGTCACTGACTGCCCATGATCATTATATAAACAAGGATGTTGTCCAGTCTTGTTTTGCTCAGCCCAAAGCTGTGAGATTAATGTGATGCATTTCAGAATAAATACTCTCATCCTTGTTCTCAGCCCACACTGAACTATTGAGAGAGCATGGAGTGCATGGAGCTCAGAGCTCAGCTAGAACACGGTAAAAATGCCCAAAGGAAAAAGTTAGTTAAATTTGCACTGAATGAGAGGATTACACAGATTGTAATTAAAGCAAATACATGTGCATAAATAKAGATACACATTTTAGATTTTATCCCTAAGAATCCACCACGGTTCTTGTATGTCTTGACTGCCTCTCCTGTTTTTGATTGAAAGACAGCTGAGACTAGTGCATGTATTCCAGGTAACAGATCTTTAGTTCAGATTTGGCAGGGCTAGCAGAAAGACAATGTGTGTAGCATCTCACTGGTTCAGAAGGCAATTAAGAAAATTCTTTAAATGCAAATGTATGCTGATCTGAACAAAGATACTTTAAATCAGAATCTTAGTTGTGACTTGTGAGGTGGTTTTACAGGACCTACCTGTTTTCCAGGCTTTTGAGAAGTGAGAGAATGGAAATGTTATGCTAGTGGAAGAGGAAAGTTTCACGTGAGAACAGGGCAAGTCATGACTGATGCCACTTTAACCTGCGTTGTGGTGTTAAATATGCCTCTGCAATCAAATCATTCTGTAAGCCATGTGAACTGAACCCATCACTCTGTACCATGTTTTCAGTCTAGACTTCTGACTGTTGTTAGGAATTAACTTACTCAAAAACGAAGCTTTTCCCTTCCCTTTTTACTTTGTAGGATGTCTGGTAAAAATGTTTCATGCGAAGTCAATGAAATGAATAGAGACCGTACCTGCAGCTTTCCAGTACAGCCTGATCAAAAAACCTATGATTTCATATTAGGTGTGTCCAATCCTATCGGGCAAGCACAGTCATCTATTTTGGTTGATATAACTCGGAGAGGTAAGACTAATGACTTACAAAGGCAAAAAGATGTATTTAATACATGCTGTTCACTAGTTTTGGGTTTCAAGARCTCTGACATCATATACTTTTCATTATTTTACTTGATTGTCACCGGATTATTGCCATATTCAATAATTTGAACTTGAAAATTATTTATGTCCTGAGGCAATGATGAGCTGTACAGGGAGGTGCCAGTTCTCAGCAGCAGTGCTGCTGTATTGGACAGACTGCTGTGTGATAAATGCTAGTAAGTGATCCAATAATTAGCCAGCTGCTGCTTATCAAGGAATCCCAGATTGGCTGGGGCTGGAATGGACCTTAAGGATCATTTGGCTCCAACACACCACACACACTCTCTGTGCTCCATCTCCTGCTGTGGACAGGGATGCCACACAATGGATCAGGTTGCTCAGGGTCCCATCRAACTTGGCCTTGAAMACTTCCAGGGATGARGYGTCATCTGGGCAGGTTAATATTTTGCTTCGTATTCTGTTACACTTCAATAATTAAAATTTAGGTGTAACTTTATGAACTGTAAATTCAGTGTCTCATTATAGGGGCAAAATATGACACAGTTTTACTGCAGCAGGATTTGGATTTAAAAAAATAGCATGAAAAGACAGAAGGTAATATCAGGACTATTGTGTGCTACTGGTAATAGCCATGATCATGTCATGATTTGGAGAAAGAAGCAACTTCTCTCATTAGACCTTCAGTTTAAAAAAGGAAAGGGAGATGACCACTGCTCTAGCACTGCTTTCACCATCCTTTTCTCCTCCACAACCACAGCTGAAGTTTCAGGGATTCCKATTGGTTACAGAATTCTGCTGTTCTCAAAAAAACTGAATTTAAATATGAGGAGAATGCATTTCTTTATCCAGATCCCAGTTCAACTAGCCTGAGATTAAAATTGTCAGAGCAAATTGAAAGARTTCAGAAAAGTGTAACTTGTTTCTATTAATTATAAACTGGGCTGTTTCATACTCAGGTGATATGCTGCCATTTCCTATTTGTTTCCTTTTCTTTCTTTCCTGCACTCCACACTTAATTCCTGAAGTAGAGTTCATATTTCCTTAAGGGTAACTGGGCCAATTACAACAGTAGATTTTTTTCTGATAGCTATGCATATTAGTGCAGAATATTATTAAAAAATTTTGTAAATGGAGTTTTGGGGCAGGAGAGGTCATTTAGGAGTCTTCCTGTGTCCTATTCAGCAGATTTTAAGTCCTAACTTAAAAAGTTCACAGGAGGTGAACAAAGTTGAGTAAATTTCATTGATCACTGTGGTCCTCTGAAATAGCTGTTATTTCACTTTTTTGATAAAATCAGTAAGAGAAAATGTTTTTCAGTGTCCCAACTACTTATCATATGTGCTAGTAAACTCTGTCTTAAGTAAATCTGTTTCCATGTTTGATAGATGAGAAGAGAGTCAGGAATGAGACTGCTTGCAGGTTCCTTCCTGGTAGCAGTTTTCCCAGTTGCTGATTGAAATGCTTACTCTTCTGATTCTTTCTGATCTTCTAAAATAAGATTTTTCTGAAGTAAAGTAAATGGGGTTTTTTTTTCCTTAGAATTGAAAGTTTTTTTCTTTATTTTTTAAGTTCATCCAAAAACCCCAGAAAAGTTATCTGTTACTGGGAACAACTCTACAARCATCCAGATGCGTTGGTTTCTAAATGGCAGTTTTGCTGGGATCAGGCTTCTGTGTCAAATTGAAGTCAGCAGTGGTCACTCTGGGAAAAAACTGGTAAGTGTTGCTTTTAAAAGATAATTTTTTGGCACAAATGCGGATTTTTTCATGGAACTAATCACATTTCAAATTATTTTCTCACTGAGAGCTTCATTCTGATGACCTTATTAAGTCATTATTGTAGTAAGAGTAGGAAGTTCATTCATAGAATCAGAAAACTTCCTGCTCATCTCTCTTGTTGCTTGTTTTCAGTGGTTTTGGTTTATTGGTTGAGGCTTTTTTGTTTTACACACTTTAGAGAAAGGTTAAATTACACACCATGTTACTTGGTACTTGGAAGTGGTGCTTTATGCTTKATGACCTTTTAGGTAACAGTCCTTGTGCTTTATCTTCTTGGTGCAAACTGCATTAACACACTCTTGTTCCAGGATGCACTGCTGCCCTGAAGACTTCCAGCAGTTATTTCAGATCTTTCAGTCTGCAGCTGAATTTCTCCTTTTATTTTGTTCCTCTCAGACAAAAGTTCATTTGTTCACTGTCAGAAGTTGACAGGCATGTGGCCATAATGGGCAGCTGCTAAACCTGCTCAGATGTCAGTGATGTAGAGACGGATAGGGAAGGATTCTGCCATGGGATGTATAATAGGTAAACCCAAGCAAAGATCTCTGCAGCAGGACAGTAGGTGGTTTTTCTGGGAGGGGTTCAGATTTCCAATCATTCAGGCTTCCAGCTGCTGTCTTGCTTTTAGTGCTATGCGTCAGATTGGAGTTGTATATTTACTCTGCTGGCTGTCAGAGGAGCTTAGGATCCTAAATTAGACACCAGCATCAGGTACTGCGTGTAGGTGGTGGGAATATATTCGTTCTGTATTGCCTGACTTAGCACAGGGGGACCTGTTTCACTAGGGGAGCCTAGTGAGAAGTGTGTTTTTGGCTGGCCTGAGATTTACCCTGTTTCTTTGCGCATACATATCTCTGACCATTTTGAGTAGGTGCATGGTGCACTGAGCCTGAATTTGCAATTTGAGCACATTAACCTCAGAGGCTTCTTCTTGCAATGCTTGTTTGATTTCTAGAAGTCTTCTGTTACCCTCTGCATTTAGTTGCCAGCTGGGCACAGCTGTTGAGCACAGCCTTGAATAACATAAATCAAGCYACAGACATGATTTAGCTAACACTAGAGATAATCATTACGTATAGGCCTCCAAAATAATAGGGTTGTAGTTGATACCTGCTCCGTAAGGGTATTTTTTAAATACTTTCAAAGCACTTAATGAGTGCAGAAGCCTTATGCCTTTTATAATTTCTCTGCAATGACATGTTAAGTAATACAAGAGATTAGGTACTCAGGAGCTTATTGATATGTTTGGAATATGCAGCTCAAAACCTGAGGCATGCACTCATTTGTGGACCCTGCTACTGGATCAATCATCTGGGGTAGTGGGAGAAGGTCAGGACTTACGCTTCATTGCAGTTTGATTCCCTGGGCCTGTATCAAAGCCCACAGCCACAGATATTTTACAAGCAGCAAACAGCTTGGTAGAGGCTTTTATAGCTTTGTTATATCGTCACTGGTTGCTTAATAAAAAAACTCCAGGAGTTCTCTGACACAAAAGTAGCTGTGAAATTGTTATGCAGTTTTACATGGCATTTTGAGGATGTTTTCAGAAGTGTTGAGAGAGATTGTTGGCTTTTCTAGTATTTTTCAAGTTGTCATTTGGCTTTTCTAGTATTTTTTCAAGTTGTCACTTGGCTTTAGAAATGCACAATTAGTTGCGTCTTAAATTCACTTGGAGTCCAGTTTTTGGCAGCTGTGATGCACATGTGTTATAATTGCATTCAGTAAAAAAATATTCCCAGGCTTAGGATTTCTTTAAGTAATTGTGGAACTGAAATGCTCTGTAGATTCACACYGCTTTAAGAATAGTAGGAGAGACTAGTCCTGTCATAAGAGCTGAACTGAGATCACCTGGGTAAAACCTGGACACCATCTTTTGAAGGGAAATTGAAGGAAGCAGACTGCATGGTGAACATCTTGCTCAAACAGACTGTCTTGATTGTCCTTCTGTGCATGTCTCATATGAAAAAGGCCTTTGATCCCACAGTCTGATGTGTATGTGCTCAGGGAAGTGCAGGTTCTGAGTACCAGAGGTGAAATACTGGCCTGCCTCATATGAGCCGTTTTGCTGGATATGGGACAAAGGGGAACTGAACAGGATAGATTGGAAACAACTGCCTGAAACTGTGTACAGAGCTCACCCTGTTGAGAGCTCATCAGTGTGGCCTCTCCTTTTCACCCTTTAYATCTCAAAGGTGCTGCCTGCAGTCATCCTTCAATTTCTGTCTATACAGGACTTTGTTTTGGTGGATCTGTGAAGCTTTTGCATTGTTTAGTGTGACTGCATAGGAAATAATTTTTCATTATTTTTCAAGCCCTTCTTCATAGGCCTTGACTGAGCTTTCACACTGTCAGTATTCTTGGGGGRTAAAATAAAAATCACCTTTTTAGGTGTTGACTAGTTGCGTAGTCTACAAGAAAATTATATATATATATCCTGTCAATTTCTGTAAATCTTTAACAGCACAATGTCTCCATGCCTGGTGGGAAATCCTCAACTTACACAGCTCAGGTGAAGTCATTGCGTCCATACACCAAATACCAGTTCAGGGTACGCTGCTCATCTGCTGACCACTTCTGGAAGTGGAGTGACTGGAGCAGGGGACTGGAGCAGACAACAGCAGAAGCCCGTAAGTTCATCTCACTCCAGTGATAAAAAGTTGAACCTGTGAATGTGAAGCCATATATTTTAAAGTTAGTCATATTAAAAAATGTTTTAATAGATGGTGAATTGCCTACTGTGCAAGTGGGGGGGGAAAAAGCCTAACACTCTTATTTTTTATTTAGCTCCTGCAAGAGGACCAGATATCTGGAGAGAGAGAAGTCCTTCTGGAGAAAGTCTAAAAGTCTTCTGGAAGGTAGATAGCACACTTCTATTTTTAAAATACTGTGTAATGTAACTGTACAAAAAAGCTGTTTACTTAGACATTTCTAAATTAGTGATGTTTATAGTCAATAARCCAAACTGCTTTTCTTAACTTTTTACAGAGCCATCCATTGAGACAAATGTTTTCCCCAAATGAGAAAGTTACTAAAGTTTTAAATTTAATCATTTAATTGATAAGCATTTCATGTGAAGAATTAAACCTTTTGTAGATCCAAGCTGAAAATTAAAAACTTAG
Organism: Malurus melanocephalus; assembly: GCF_030028575.1. Taxonomy (NCBI): domain Eukaryota; kingdom Metazoa; phylum Chordata; class Aves; order Passeriformes; family Maluridae; genus Malurus; species Malurus melanocephalus. Next base: position 1,746,326 of record NW_026623273.1, on the reverse strand, counting down.
GAACTTAGATGTTAATGCTCAAAGTCACACTTGAGTAACCTTTTTGTCTTATAGTGTTATGCAGTCATCAGGTACATTAAAGTCCTATTACCCTATGTCTTCTTCTCTAGATTGCATTTTGGTTTTAATGTGCTCTTTTTCCATTCATAGCCCTTATCCATTTCTGAAGCCAATGGAAAAATAGTGTCTCATGAAGTGTCCTGCTACCTGCTAGAGACATTACTGGAGTATAAAGTAGTCCCTGAACCCTCAAACAGTACTGAGATAAAACTTGGAAAAAGTGATTGTGTAATTAGTGTCATAGCCAAAAACAGTGCGGGACCATCTCCCCCTTCAAGGATAACAAGCATGGAACTTCCAAGTGGTGAGTGCCCCCAACTGAGAGATAAACACCTTCAAAGCTTGCAGAATACCTGGGCGAGTTTGTTTATTGAAAAATAATGTTTTGTTTGTTCATGTAATTTCCCCACACATTTGGGAATTTGTTGGACAAGGAAAAAAATGCTTTGCTTTTAGTGTAGCATCTCACCAATTAGTTGTGCTCTTTACGTAAAAYAAATATGATAGTGGGCAGTCTTTGCAGCTATTTGCATTTTCCTGGAGACCTCCTGGGAACAAGAAGAATGAGGCTTCAAAAGCATTGGTATGGATCCCTGATATTCAGAGAACTGTTTATTTTTGTGTTCTTGTTGAGACACTGAGAAGTATTACATGCTAAAGAGATTCAGAATTTTGGGGAGTGTTGTCTAGTTTTCTAAGGCAAGAATTGTCAGTTCAATGCCTGTGAGCTCTGCAGGAGAATGTTAATTGGACTGGTTGGTAAARTGTTGGCATCCTTGTGCTAGGGAGCCAGTGTTTGAAAAGGAGGTAGGACTATAGCTTCCCAATTAAAACACTGCCAGACTTGCTGAGGGTTTTGTAAAGGGAGATAGCTGAGCCAGATAATGATTTTCTGCACCTAACACTGAGCTTGGAGAGTGGATAATATTGCAAAGTGGTTATTGAGAGTCCACGCTTCCCTGCCCGCCAGAAAATGTAATCTCCCAAAGCCCAAATTTTTAGCTCCAGATTTGGCTGATGCCCTGCAGGAAGGACAGATTTACACAGCAAGTCCCCTCTCTGCTTGTTTGCCAGGAGCATTCATGGGTTTACTTCTCCTTGCCCACCTGGAAAACAGGTATAACCATTGCTCACCTGTCAGCTTGGGTTCTGATAGGACACATCAGTCTCTCATAGGAAGAAATATGTTTTGGCTGAGATTTGCAGTGAGATGAGAAAACAAGTTTGTTTCTGTGTGAAGGAAAACCATTGTACATAATGTTTCTTGTGCTTTTCCAAAACAAAGAATCACAGAATGAGTCAGGTTGGAAGGAGCCACAGTGGTCATTTGGTCCACCCTCCCCACTCAACAGGGCCATCCCAGAGCAAAGGATTGTGTCCAGGTGCTGCTTGGATATCTCCAGTGAGGGAAACTCCACAGCCTCTCTGGGCAGCCTGTTCCAGTGTGTGGTCAGTCTCAGTTCTTCCCMATGTTCAGGTAGAGCTCCCTGTSCATCAGTTTCTCCCATTGTCTCTCATCCTGTTGCTCAGCACTCCCAAGCASAGCCTGATCCCTGCTCTGACCCCTCCCTGCAGACACTGGCAGACATTGATGAGGTCCCCTCTCAGTTGTCTATTCTCGAGGCTGAACAGACCCAGCTCCCCMAGTCTTTCCTTCTAAGAGAGATGCCCCAGTCCCTTGATCAGCTTTGTAGCTCTCTGCTGGACCAGTTCCAGGACCACGATGTCTCTCCCACATTGAGGGGCCCAGAACAGAGCACAGCACCAACGCAAATGCCTTAGAGTATATTTTTGGTGTGCCCATTGGAGGGAAAAGTAATTGTATGGGCCASTCAATTTGAAATGCTTTTGTAGCTCTCCTTCAGCAGTGAAAGAATAAGGCTCTGGGAGCCAAGAGGTCTCTATAGGTTTRTGATGTGGGATAGCTGATGGCAGCTAGAGCTTTGCATTCATTTATAGCTTTCTCTCAGATGTCTGAGGTTCCCTTTGGTGTTACCCAACTTGTACTCATTAAAGATTTGCTCCCGAGTTGGTATAGGAATTGAGTCACTGGCTGGATTCATAAAAGATGACTCATTCAAAGAACTGGATGACATTTTTGCCCAGACATCTTTTCTGGCTGCTTCCTGTGTGCAGTCTGTAAGAGTTTTTAATGTCCATAAGAGAGCAGAGGGTTTGAAGCTGGAGATCTGCTGAGGTTTTCTGAAAACTGAAACACAGAGGATAGTCTTCCATAATTAATTTGTCACTGTCTCTGAAAAGTGCTCTGTAGAGATTTGGAGCGTATAATCTGGTTGATCCAGACTTCTCTACTACAGTAGTACTCTAATGCTAGTAGTTATTTTWAATTCTAGTCTAGGTTGCAGCTATAAATGCACCAAAATGAGCAGTATTKCTCATGGCAAATTTCTAGTCATATAGTTCAGGAAATAAGATTGAATGTGGTGTATTTAAGTATTTTTCAGACAATACATGCTCACTCTCAGTAAAATTTATTTTCTGTAAATAGAAAAATTRAAGTCTGCTGATTAGAAATATGGTCTTTTCCAGCATCATGTAAATGTGGTTTCACTGATTCATAGTAGCTTTCATGGGGAAAGTATCAAAAACCCTTGTGGAGTTGATTTACATTTTTTATTAATGTGGGGCTTTTTGCCATAAGCCAACACGAAAGGATTGTACACTTAACTGTATGTTAAGATTATTTAGAAAAAGACAGTCCTTCAACATTCACAGCACATCTGTCAGAGTAAAGTTTTCATTGCACTAATTTTTAAAAACTGTCCTTGCCCTTCAGGCTTCCATAGTTTATGGCTTTAATAAAATGAAATAATAGACTCAATGGGGAGTACAAATGAGAACACTGAAAAAGGAAAACTGAAACCCTGAGATTGTTTTTGTAGATCTGTCGTGGGGCCTCCGCTTTTGTGGTGGCCTTTGGAAACCATCCCTTAGCTCTGCAGGGTCTCATCTGATGGACAGCCAYGGAGGGCAGCTGCAGGAATCGGAAACTGTTCCCAGATCTGATCACTTCAMGGGAAGCTAAGCCTTTGACAATCAGAAACAAGAAAAATAGACTAAAGGCAAAGCATTTTTTTTTCTTTCTTGTTAAATTTACCCTTGGTAGACTGAAGCTTCCATAAAGTTCACCAGGGACATGATTATTGCTGTTGATTCTTCATGAAAAATGGTTGTCTGTGGTTGGGCGAGTGACAGCAAGACACTTTGAAAGAAACACAGAGTAAACCATTTGATGAAATGACAGCAGGAATTTATAGCTGGAGGCTCCAGCCAAATTGGTGTCAATTCATATTTGAACTCGACATCTGCTGTAAATCCTTACCTCGAAAAAGTGCTTTTAAAGCCAGTCCTGAGCTGCTGCATTTCTCGTCATCATACTTAAGGCTGGCTGAGGGATTTGCTGCAGGCTATGTCTGATGCTGAGCACTCCAGAAAGCTCAGCTGAGTGCATTGCTTCGAATTTCACAGTTTGCGCGTGCCTCTTGTGCTTAGAAATGACTGCTGTTTATAAAGCCATTGTGCTGTGGCTGGAAGCCTTTCTTTCATCTTGGACTGTAGATAAGTGTCTGCTCTTTGATGGATTTTTGTGTCATCTTTGTTGCAGACAATGTCACAACAGATCAGGCCRTGGCAATGGGGAATGGCATTAATATTTCTTGGGATTCTTACCCCRACATGACCTGTGGCTACATAGTAAAATGGTGTCGTTCATCTGGGTCTGAACCCTGTAGTGTGGACTGGCAGAAATTTCCCTCAAATGCAACAAATGCAGTGATAAAATCTGGTAAGTCAGAAATAATTCCATGTGAGTCTTTCTGGTTGAGACCAGAAGCAAGTGGAATAAGAGCAGCGTGAAGCTATAGGTTGCAGATTGATTGCTGTGTGCTTGTGTAAATAAATGAAATTCTTCCTGGTACTGTGTTTATYTTAATTTTTTACACAGTCTTGCCAAATCCAAATATCAGTTTTGACTTAACTTTTATCATCCTGTGTTTATTAACTGTTTTGAAATTACCTCTTCTAGCTGTACCCCACAATTTCCTAACTCAGCCTAATTCATCATGGTTAATCTAGGGTTTGGGGTTTTATTTGGATTCTAAGCATAAACAGTGCTGCTCAGGATGGGAGAAGACTAATCCRTTGTTTTTACATGAGGCAAATTTTTTTAAGTGTGACCTCCATGTGTTGGCTTGCTGACAACTATTGAAATTTCCTGGAACAGGGCACATTCCAGGTCTCTAGATGCTGGTGGGCAGATCAGGGAAATGAAACTCAGCTGTGGTGGGACTAGTAGCAGCAGAAGAGGGAAGACAGAACCCATTAAAGATGTAGGATTTTTTTTTCTCTGCTCTCTATAAGGGTATATGTTCGCTTTTTAGAAGAATTTAGTATTAAAGTCTCCATTCAAGAAAACAACTTGGAGCTGTGTACATAGGAAAGWTGAGGTAGAGTGAGACCTGGGAGAGTGGGGGCAATATGTTTTTCTGTCTGTAATTACAACACTGTCCATGTTGTTTTTGTTTGTGCTAGCTAGAAGTTGCTTTTTTTAAAGCAGACAATGCTGTGTCTGTCCAGTGATGCACAGCTTTACTCCTGGGCTCTTCCCTAGGATGGTTCTTGCAGCATGATGTGTGAGTTATCCAGCTGCTGGGGCTGGGCTCAAGCTGGCAAATCCTCCTCTGCTCTTAGTCCTGCTGGGGGAATCTCTCAGGCTGGACCTGAATTCTTGCAAAATTCGTTTGACTTCTGTATAGTTTCACAGTGGCATCTTGTTTTAAAAAAATACTTGAAAGTAGTGTACAGCTCTGACTTGAGAAAATCTCAGAAAGTGGTAAATGATTCACACACTATAGCATCAAACACCTATGTTTCCACCAAAGATATGGGAAGCATAAATTTGATGACTATGTGTGTTTTGTAAAGTCAGTTGAGGACTGAAGTTCATTGGTAAGGTGCTTCACTATCACTTTTGAGAGTTTTCTGCATATCTTTTGTACTGTTGCTTGACTAAGACTGGTTATTTCAAAATGCATCTGTATTTCTGAGGAGGAGGCAGGATCTACCACATAGAGGATGTTTGGAGGTCTGCTGTGGGAGGAAAGGAAGGGGATTATTTCTGGTAACTTCAGTTTGTGTTTCCCCATGGAAAGTGCAATTTATGCAATTTGAGTAGCTTGTTTTGAATCCTCTTTGTTTAGTACTGAACTTTCTGTGGGAGCTAGATTTGGTTACTGCTTCTAAACCACATCTGATGGCATGGGTTTTGTAGAAATTACAAAGATGGTATTTATATATATATATATTTCTATATATATTATACTTTGTAATTTTTTAATACATACTTATATGTCTCYATCATATGAAATCTGAAAGCGTCATTCTTCAGAAGTGAAATATTCTTAGAGCAATTTTCTCTTGCAGCTCTCTTCAAACCTGGCGTGAGATACAACTTTTCCCTGTATGGCTGCAAATCCACTGGATATCAGTTGTTGAAAAACGTAACAGGGTATATGAAAGAGCTGCGTAAGTGCACTTTTATCATTCACAATCTCTGCAGAGTGAACTTAGTCTGTGTCTATTTTTAGCTCAGTGTTGGCAGAAGAAGACTGAGACCAGGATCCCCATGCAATATTGCTGGCTTCTGTTTGTTCTCTGTGTATAACTGTAACACGTTTCTCCAGCACTTCCAGTTCCAAGCATATGCAATAACCCTGTGTTCTCCAGCTTGTGTGGTGCCACAGCAGTTCACAGCCATAATTTGAACCACATGGCTGTGGTCCTATCTACAAAACGAGGCAACTTTTTTGATTCATCAAGTCAAAGTARATTTCCAAGCACATTGGGTACAGCTCAGCAAATATAAAAAGTATCCATAACATTTCTGTTTGAAAGCGCTTTTTAGATCCAAACTAGATCTGGAGAATAAACCACTTTGAGAATTGCACTTGTATTCTGTCTGTACCCACTGTCTGGGTAACTGGGGTTTGACCCAGTGCTGAGCTTTGATGGCCTGAAGATGCATTAGTGTCTGAATCCTTTCTGTTCCCAGGTGTCTGAACATGACTTTACCCTTTAAAACTGCAGCTGTATTGTATTGTAACTACAGCACCCATTTCACTTTGAAGTTTAAAGTGTTTTCTGCTAAAATAGTTTGCTTGGAAAACTGAGCTGCTGGCATAAATCTGAGTCCTTGGAAAAGGTGTTGTTTATTTCATTGCTAAGGTTGAAGGTGAGGTTAAGGCAATTTTACCAGAAACTCAATTTTCAGCATTTGTACCTCTGCAAAAATTCTGAGCAGTTCCCAGAAACAGAAGAGTTTTCCATATGTGTTCTAAACAGATCATACAGAAGCTTTCAAAGTATAAAGACTCTGATGGACTTAAAACGCTTTGAACGTACAAAAGAAACTTATTAGGAATTAAGAAACGTACAAGAGCATAGATTCATTCTAAAACTTCAGATTTGCCTTTGGACAGATAACCAGCGAGAGAAAAACACATGCATTCCTAAACATGAATTCAGCCCTGGTGGATCAAAGCCCAATGTCAAACTAAGTCCTGGTGCACATGACCTTATGCTTTGTCTACTGTAACACTTTCAGTAGACTTCAGGTATTGAAATAAGGAGTTGTGGAAATGCAAAGAGCAGGTTTTTTAAGCTGAGCTAGAATTCCGTGGTAGGAATGTGGAGTTTGTTTAGTTTTAAGACAAGCTATGAAGTCACGGAATTAAAGCCTTTAAAATCTAATTTGTATCCTCTGAATGTGTACACAATCGTTTGGGGTTTGTTGCAGGAAGAAGGTCTCTAAGAAGGTTGCACAAAGGAAAATTTTTCTTTTGGCATCTCTTAGTAGATAATACTGCAATAATTATTAACAATGAGTCCATCACAGCTGTATTTTTATAGCATGACCTGCTAAGTCTTTCACATGTTCTGTACAGTGAGGAGTTTTGAGGAAAAGGTTGCAAAATGCTAGCCCCACAATAAAACTGATTRAATACCTACATAGTTTCAGCTTTTAATGATAAGGTTCTTATTAGTTATTTCCTTCATAATTCTCCCTACAGCTCCAAAAACTGCACCAAATTTTACTGTTGAAGAAACTTCTTCAGATTCTATATTGGTAAAATGGGAAGACATTCCTATTGAAGAATGCAGAGGATTTTTAAAAGGATATCTTCTTTCCTTTGCAAAAGGCGAAAAAGATGCTTTAAAGCCTAGACTTTCAGAATCAGGTAAATGAATTGTACAGATTTCAACTTCCTTGGTTRCATCTTTCTTGTTTAAATTTTTAATAGTTTAATTTCACTTTAATTAAAAAGATGCTTTAATAATAATTCAGTTGCATTACTCACTGATGTAATTGTCATAATATGGCAAAGGCATTTAAAATAATCAGCTCCTTGTGTGGTTAGTGCAGTTGTTTTTTAATATAAAGCAAAAGTTGGAGAAAACCCTGGCCAACTGGGGCCATAAAGTAATGCAGTGACTAAGTGGCAATGTGTCATGCTGTCCTGTGCTCAGATGCCCCGGGTAGATGAGGCAGGGAGGTTACACAGCTATATTTAATAGGGTATGTTCTTCCACTGCCTGTCTTGTCAGGACTGAAGCCTGACTCACATTCACAAGAGGACAGGCAGGGGGTAAGGAAATGAAGTCAATCTGCAGCAGCAGCACCACAAAGCACCACAACTCCTGTGTTGTTTGGTGCTGTGTAAGCCAGCAGCATTGCTAGGATCCTTTTATTTCAGTTTTCCTTTGCACTGGTTGTTCTTCAGGTTTCTTCTGCTCACTTCAAGAAAGTTTTGCTGAAACTRAGGTTGTCTTTTTTAATCCCTTTTTACAAAGTTATGCTTTTCTTACTGCTTACAAACAGGGAATCCAGAGCTTAAAGTTAACAATATCACYGACTTAACAAAGAAGTCTATGAAAATACTTGATCTTCAAGGCAAAACGAGTTACCAGCTGGAGCTACAAGCCTACACTGCTGGTGGATTGAGCCCTCCAAACAGCMTTTATGTGGTGACAAAGGAGGACTGTAAGTTGATTATCCCTGTTCAGACAAATCCCTGTCTTTAGCACAGGGGCTGCACAAGGTATATAAAGCTTGAGTTTGTTTTGTTGGTTTGTGGTATTTTTTGGGCTTACAGTCTAATTTTTTCCTTTATTTAGTTGGTTATTTATAAATATTTATAAAAAATTTGTGCAGTTCAGAGTGAGGGAAAGATCCTTTCCTATTACAGCTACTTTGTAGTTCATGGTAATGTATGCATGAAAAATAACTCCTAACTTACTACTAAATATAGTAGTGGAGTCTGAGCTTAGTTTTCTCAAACAGCCGGTTGTTTTTGTCAGGTTTCCCATGATGAATATCATCTAATATATGGTGGGAAGAAAGACATTGTGGAAATATTTATCAGTTTCAGAATTGTAAACAGATGCCTCTCTGCTTTGAATTCAGTTTTATTGATCCCCTGACAGAGGCAAGCACAGAAAGACAATTACGAAATAAAAAGAGATTGACTTTGGGGAAGAGGAGTAAAAAATGTTTCCTGTGAAGAAGTAAACACTGGGGTGCAACTAAAATACATGAAAAATCAAACTTGAGGCATTTAATGTGAATGGAAGAAGGCAATATGTCAAGCAAATAAAAGACAGTGCAGTTTGTGTAATGAGTTGTTGGCCTCAAGCCAACTGGAAAAGCCAGTACCAGAAACTTGGTCAGTTCTGGTGGCATGAAAGTGCAATTCCAGTGCTTAGTGAGAAGAGAATCAYGGTAGCAATGATTCTTGTGCTGCACATGAAGCCTTCTGCAATTAAGCAACCAGAGAGCAGTGTCTGCTGATTCCTGTAGTTATCAATGAATGGATTATTATGAATGGATTTTGCCCTTCTAGCAAAGGGGAAAGGTARTGGTGTAGAACTATTTCAAGACTACTGCACTTGATGAGTTTAATGGAATGGCCTTTAATTGGTGGCAATGTTAGAACATAAAACTTTCTGGTAACATTGAATATATATATATACTGTCTTTTCTTTCCCCCCCCCCAGCTGTAGGATTAATCATTGCAATTCTCATCCCTGTGGCAGTGGTGGTGCTGCTTGGAGTGCTGGCCAGCATCTTCTGCTACCGAAAGAGGGAATGGTAAATGCCTTCATTGGGTTCTCGTATTTTCCCAGAAGTGTTTTTTTCAGTGCTAGAGTTTTCCATAATTTTACTTCTTGTTTTCACTAAGTACCCAAAGATGTTAGTGGGGTTTATTTAATGGTGAGTGGCAAAAATGCATCGTAGAAGGTAAAGGAGAAACTGAGTTGGAGAGAGGTCAGAGCAAGGAATGAAAAGAAGTTTTTGCAGGAGCCAGTCTCCCAATAAGCACTGTTTATAAATAGTTCCCAMATGGAAATAAGCTGGTGACATACTGTAATTTGTGTGCCCTCTACAAACAAAGGTAGACATACYGTCTTCAGCTTTTAGTAAATGTGGCGTATTCAATTCCCCACTTTAAAAAAAAGGTTGCTGTTTTTTCCATTATACTCAGTGAAAGTTCAGCTTACTAAATCTTTGCACCAGATGTCTTCAGTATTCTGTCCTGGCTCCTTTTGTGTGTTCAGAATCTGTTTCAGGCCTTGCTATCTTTATAATAGTTTATTCTTTCTTCTTTAAAGGATTAAAGAAACATTTTATCCAGAAATCCCAAATCCTGAGAACAGTAAGGCACTGCAGTTYCAGAGGAACATCTGTGAGGTAATCTTCATTTAAAATTTAGTGTTTTAAGCTTTTGAAGATAACACAAGTTAAAGAATTCTTTTGCAAACTTTGACTCATCTGTTCCAATTGTAGGAAAAAACTGTGGCAGGGGGAAAGAAGCCAATTTACTGAGTAACTTTTGTCAGGTGCTATCTAGAGCTTTGTTGCTGTTAATGTAGTTACTTCCAATGTTTGAACTAGGAAAACTGCTGTATTTCCCTTCTCCCCTGCTAATGAGAAGTTTCAGTACCTGATAACAATATGGGAGTAACACACCCATTTTTGTCATAGTGTAAGAAGAAGCAGAAAGTATGGAAATGTGTATCTGCTATATCCCAGCCTCCTGGTTGATACAGTAGCTGGAGCTGGGCATAACATTTTGGGGAGAGTTGTCAGACACTCACTGCAAGATCTCAAGTCTCTTTAATTTGCATAAAATACTTTTCACATTAACAGGAATGTGTGATGAGCCAGAAAATTATAAACTTTTTTTTTTTAATGTATTGTATTAATGGCTGTGGGATGAGTACAATCCATAAGCCAGCAAACTGCTGTAATTTCAGCAAGTAGTTGCTTTCAGGTTTTCCACACCTTTTAGCTTAGTTTCTCCCCCCTCTTTTTCTCACTTCAGGGGAATAAGACACTCAAAACACTGGAAATGAACCCATGCACCCCCAACAGTGTTGAAGTGGTGGAAACACAGTCTACAGCTCCAAAGATTGAAGACACAGAGATGATGTCCCCAGCAGCAGAAACCACTGTGCCTGAAGATGGCTGTGACTCAGAAATGGAGAACCACGTTGTTGTGTCCTACTGCCCCCCTATCATTGAAGAGGAGATCTCAAATCCCCCTACGGATGAACCTGGGGGCTCATCTCAGGTGGTTTACATTGATATCCAGTCAATGTATCAGCCTCAAATCAAACCAGAGGAGGAGCCAGAAATAGACTTAGTGACTACAGCAGGCTATAAGCCACAAATGCAGCTGTCTATCAGTGCTCTGAAAATAGAGAGTCGTTCACCTGTGGAGGAAGAATTGGATAAAACAGGTTACAGACCTCAAGCAAACACAAATGCCTGGAACACGGGCACTCCGGACTCTCCTGGATCGGTTGAAAGCAACAACGAAAATGCATCTTTTGGGAGCCCATGTTCAATTAATTCCCGACAGTTTCTGCTTCCCCCAAAAGATGATGAAGACTCTCCTAAACCCATTAACACAGGGTGGTCCTTCACACAGTTTTTTCAGAACAAACCAAATGATTAACAGTGAGTCCTCATTGCACGTGAACCTGCCTTCTGAATAAGCTTTTATTCCTGATATTGTAAAGAAAGGAAGAAGAAAAGTGTAAAAGGCATGAATTATTCTTGGAGACAGTCAGCAGAAGTTCTAGTGAGCTGAGTGTTACCTTGTTTAAGTTAGTCAAAGTGTTAATATTCCATTGTAGTAGAGGCCGAGAGGCAAAAACTATAGCAATTTAGTTACTACTCTAGTAAAATATATTGGATGTAAGGGGTATTGAACTTAGAGCCCCTGATAATTATAGTCAAAGAACTCTGCCTACCTTCACATAGTGCTCCAAGATTAACATGGTCTCATGCAATTTATAACTTGGAAAGATTGCTTTGCTTTGTTGTAGTTGTTGTCAACCATGCAGACTCAAATGATGCAGCGTCAACAGGTTTCCTTACTGAAGGTTTAATTTATCACAAATCTCAGCCTAAGACATGGAAACAATGTGTTTGGAAACTGTTGAGATCTTTTACCTAGTTATAAATGAAGAGCAAATGAGAGTGCTATTTTTTTTCTTCTCCTGTATGGAAGGTTGTTGTCACTGTTTAACACTTACGAAGCAATGGCCATTCAAATCTGTTGCTTTTTAACTAGACACTAATTTCTGTACCTACTGTACAATGTTTATTAAATGTTTGACTCAGGGGTACAAACATGGGGAAAAAAAGTGTAACACTGATTGAAACCTCAACAAGAACTGCATAAAGTTTAAAACTTCATTTTTTTTTAACAAAACTTAGAATGCTCTRTATTTTTTCTATCTTTTAGTTAAGGAGTTAACCTTTCCTAATGTATTGCACTAATACATTTTGTATTTCATAGCTTCTGCTCCAGGTCTCCTGCTTCGAAGTGGTACAGTAGTCCATTCACCTCAGTGTTCAGCAGTCTTTGCACTATGCAGTAATGTAAGCCATGGGGGAATCTCTGTCTACTCACCTTAGCCGCTGAAACAGTTTGGCACATGAAATTAGAGGTAGTAGGACTAGCTCATTGAGAAGAAATTGCTCTTTGGATGTTCTTTATTGTGTTAGCTTTGATTACCTGCTGCCTGGCTCATCTTAGGTGTCTACCCAATAGGACCTTCTATACAAATCCTACCTGGGTGCACAAGGTAGGATTTCTCTAGTGGCAGGGAGAAACCCAGGGAGGTTTTAATGCTGCTAATTCTACCTCTCCTTCACCAGATACGTGATGCAAAGAAAGCTTAAATGATATACATTTGTGTGCTTAAGGGAGTGTTCAGAACAATCATCTTGTAAAATGCTTGTTTTCACATGTGCATCTCCAGACAGCTGTAACTATAACATTTCGCTGTGTAAATTTCAAGCTGTGGCATACATGAATTTCACTAGCTCACAGGAAAAGCTTTCAAGAAACTTACCTGTTTCTTGCTGTAAAACACAGTGAGGTATCAGACATTAAAAGAGCTTGATCAAATAAGGGTCTCCATAAAGTCCTAACCCATTTTTTTTCTTTTGTTTTTTAGCTCCCCATTTCCTTAGCTACTTTGTGTTGTGTTTTGTTTTTGTTCTTTTTTAATAAATAAAACATGGAAATGGTTTTCTAAACAAAACAGATAAGGAAACTGWATTGGCTAGGCTGCTAGTTGTAATGGTGTGAGAGCAGACCAGGAGGATGTTTATCTTGACAGACATTTGGTCTCCAAAACACATGATTTGGCCATCAAAATAAAAACAAGCATTAGGTTAAGCCTCATCACAGCAATGGATGGTGCAGTTTCARAGGCTGACATGTCTCTGCCATCTCCAAAGAATGAAAGTCTAGAGGTATTTCAAAACTGACAAAAAGGCAAAACACTGAATAGTAACYAAATTGAAATCAACAATAACTGCCTGTGTGTGCCTCCTGGAAGAGTAAACTGTGAAGAAGTGAAAAACAGATCAGTCTGCAGGCCTGGCAGAGTGCAATGTGTCTGAAAGAACAGAAAGTACACACAGGATTCAGCTGTTGAGTCTTGGAATTAGCAGGGCTGTGAGTGGAAAGACAGAGCTGACATCCACTTGTGACCAGGCATCAGCACAAGGGAAGGTGTCATAGCCTATTATTCAGAACATTAAACTAATACATGAAAGGAAGCAGTTATGCCCTTTGTGATTAATAACTGCGCGGCCGATAAATCCTAATAGTAACAACTGTTTTTCATAATAATTCTTTTTTAGATTATTTCTTTTCACTAGCGTAGATTTGGCTTAATATGTCTATCTCCAAAAATGAATTTTAGCCTATGCTGCCATATGCTATTAATTGAAAGCAGAAGATGTCATGGACAGCATGTATGGGTAGTATTTTGGGGTTTTTTAGAGAACAGTTTCTTAGTAAAGAAGAGCAAACAGTATTGTATGGTAATCCAAATGAAAAAAAAATCTGTAGCAGAACAGCTGACCATGAAGAATAACTGTTTTTCATAGGTTCGTGTATTGTAAGAAACAAAATCAAACCACAGCTTGAAAGTACTAGCAAATTTTAGTTTGGATACTGGAAATCAGGGCGGTGTCAGAGAACACACAGAGCTCACAGGGAGCAGTTTAGGGCCGTTTGTGGAGTTCACATGGTGAATCCCTTTCACACAAGCATCACATACTCAGGATTCCTAGAGTGCTGCTCTTCCTATTCAGTAAAGACAACAACATTTTAAATTGCTTCATTTCTTAGTGATCAGTAAGGAAAAGCTCCACAAATGCATGGTCTGCCTCAATGTTGTAAACTCTCTCTTACTAATTAATCATGGCTCTCTCTTGGGTTTTTT
>NW_026623273.1:1727318-1732386 GCF_030028575.1 Malurus melanocephalus | reverse complement strand
TTTTTTTGTTTGTTTGGGTTTTTTTAACTCTTGACCATACATTTTTTTCTTTGCCTGGTGTTCTGACTCCCAGCATGCAGGGCAGAAAGGTCCTGTTAACAGCAATGGCTTCAGTAAGAGTGGGGCAGATGTGGGGAAGACAGAGGCTTGTGCAGTATCTGTGGCATCGTTGTAGCTTAATGCTGATGAGCAGTAAGCAGTTGTCATTCCAGCACTTAAAAGTTCAGCTGCTTCACCTCTGTGGTTTCCCTTGAGCCTATTCAGTGCCGCCAGTGAGGACTCCTTTCAGTGCCTCTCTTAGATCCTCAGCACTGAATTCAGATGTGTGTGCTGATGTTGTGATCCGGTGAAACCACCACGAGGTGCATGGAGCAGTAGGGATGGATGACAAGGACAGTCAGGGAACAGACTTGCTTTCTGAGCCGAAGTGCCATGTTAAACCAGTGAAGGGTCTTTAGGAATGTCTTTGTACCAAATACTCTTTCAAAGCATGGTGCTCTTTAGCCTCTAAACGCCTTGGTAACAATTGAAGGCTTCAGAGGGGATCAGACTTCTTGTACTAGTGCCTTCTAGCTTCCTCATGAGCCTCTTCAGACCATTTTTTTGTGAAAAATATCTTAGGAAACTTAAAGTTTAGACTGCATTTCCTTACCATTGTTTTGCAAAAGATCTTATCCTTTACTGAACATTTCTTTTGTTTTAGTACTTTTGGTTTTTTACTTTGATTTTTTTAGAAGATTAGAAATGTAGCTTTTTAAAAAATAAATTTTAAAAAGAACAAAACAAAAAACAAAACCCAGCAACTTGCAGAAGGGATATGACCAGAAGGGATTGTGTTCAAATCACTATTATGCCTGACTCAGTGCTTCAGTCCTCCAGGATCAGTGTTTGGAGATGTAGGGCATTAACGCCAAGCAGTTGCTTTCTGAAGAAAGTCATCAGTTCTGCTGCTTTTTGTTTTTGAGCCATGCCTGTCATATGTGACAATTTGGGTTTTGTCATGGGTTTTTGTACTGTTCACTGTATGTGTGGAGCATAAGTCACATTTGATGTAACACTGTGCACTCTCCTATTAGACACCTTCATTATTTTTGTTCTGACATGCACGGAGATCTGGGATCTCGGGCTTGTGTGTTAAATTTTGGGATGGTAGATCTGCATGTGATATACCTCACAGAACTACTAGTTAATATATCAACATAGTAAGCTAATATTACAGGCAGGCAGTGAATTACCTCCCCTGCCATGCAGTGGCTGTATAGGCAGACTTAGAACCTGATAACTGACGTTTGCTGTGGTAGCTGTCTTTATTATCTCTAGTGGCTGCTTTCATGGGTAAACCATTTCCAAAGGGAACAGTTGCTGTGTTGTCTGTCATGGCACAGTTGGCAGATGTGCCGTTTCTTCATCTTTGGTTTAYTGGGGGACCAGAACTTTCCTTTGCTAGGAACGTGGCAGCAGCACACTCCTGCTGTCCTCGAGCTTTAGGCTGCTCTGAAGAGGCATTTTTTTTGTTGTTGTTGATAGGCTCAGCTGGGTAAAGTTCAGTCCGGTGGTGTTTCCTGAGATCATATCCTCCAGGATGCTCAGCTGAACATGAATAGGAGTGAAAATGAAAGCAGCTGTGTGCATTGGAGAGTGAAGGTGTTTAGACATCACTCTGAAAAGGCAATGACAAATGGTGTGCTCTATTTTTAAATAAATACTGCTCTGTAAATAGAATACTTGTATCCCTACAAGTAGATAGAAATACGGTAAAAGAATTTCAACTATATTATAAAAATGTAACATTTAGAGAATGAGATTGCTAATAAGGCTGTGTACCATGAACCTACGAAGAGCTTCCCATGTAAATAGCATCTTCTGTTCTGCCACAGGCTTTGATGAAGACTTCAGTGCAAATGACATTAAATATTTGTAAGGCCAAGTCCTAACCCTTTACGCACACATGTGCTTTCATCATCATGTGCCTAGGTGCATATGGCAGAGGAAATCGGCTTACAATTGCCAAAGTGATTTTTTTTGGAGTCCTCTATATGAAGATATACCTTCTGAGATGGTTTTGTTTAGAGGAAGCAGCTGCCATCTGTGCTCCTCCCAACACACTTCACAACACTTGTGGTGCTGTGCATTAGTGGTGCCCTGTGTGGCTGATGCTCAAAGATGCCACTGGCAGTTYRCAATATTTGTTGRTTTGGTTTTTTTYRTTGCCTTTTCCTTAGCCAACTTGGAARCACAGTCTGAAACACCAAGTGCTAGACAAGGATTCAGAAATGCTTTTAATTTTCTTATGTTTAAGACTGTCTTAAATATCTTGTTAGGAGCTGGAAAATAGYTTCTTCCACCACTATTTTCTTCCCCCTCCCCCATTTATGTAACTCTGGATTTTCCCCAGTGTTTCTCAGATAGCCAGTTTTTGTTTCCTTTTTGCATGTTATGCAAACAAACCTCAGATGATATTGGCAGGCTTTCTGTAACTTTACAAATTGTCCCAGGGTGCATGACAATACTTTTCCCCCACAAAAACATCTATTAATTCCTTCTGCTTTTACAACTAAAAAAATAAACCTGCTGAGGACTTTTGCATTTTGGAGGGCAGGGGCTCAGCATCAGGTGAGCTAGTCTAATTACACAGTGTTTCATGAAGGTTGAGGTTAATTCCTCTCCAGTCTCACYCTCTTCTTGCACAAGCACTGCCCAGGTAACTTTGTGGTGCAGCAGAGCCGATGAAATCCTTGTTTTTTAATGTGATACCAAAATCTCTAGGACAGTCCCAAGTCTGCACATTGATTGTTATATAAAAGCAAGCTTCAGTGGAGGTGTGTGCCCAGCTTCACTAGTTGAAGGCTCAATACCTTTGCAATTCATTTGGTCTCATRTTATGCAAAAGGTAGTGAGTAAAACTGACCCAGGGACAAAGCRAAAAATCAAAGGTTCCCATTTTCATTACCTGGATTAAGAAAAACTAAAAAATAACTATCTTGAGCAGGGCAAAGTAAAATAGAAAGGTCACACACTGCAGTAGTAATACAATGAAAAAAAGAATCCTTGAACATCACTTTGTCAATGTTTTCTTAATGTGATTCAAGAATGGCTTTGGATGGACAGCATTTTATGTTTCATAGCGTGTCAAAAGTTTGTAAAGCTGGGGATAGCAAAAAGAGAAGACAACTGAATCAACTCGTGTGAAATCCTACTTGAAGGTAACAGTAATTTGAACTTTCAGCCTGTTGTGGCGCACAAAACATCAGARCTGGTGGAATCATACAGGTCACCTGAAAAAACACACAACATTGTACTATAATGCTGTAACTTTAAAAACATATACTGTGAACAGGTTCAATGTTTTTTTAGCTCTTTTTATATCATATTTTTTACAGCATAAATAATTTGCTTAGAGATTTTTTTTTATGTTCTGTTTTTACAAAGATTTTAATGGACTTTTGTTTAATACTAGTGAGAATATTGTTTGCCAATTTGAAATAGTCATCTATACAAGTTAATTGTGTCAATAAATCAATAGATTGAGCTGAAAAAATAGTCTTCGTAATGCACTAAATCTAATAAGTCATTGAACATATTTTTGTTGCTGAATGATATAGAAATTTTCCAGCTTCCAAATCTGCTATTGAAAAATTACTTCTTTCATTATTTTAGCAAAATCATCACAAGGCACTTTAATGAAGCTGTAGCATGCCAAGTAAAATACTGATTCAACAAAGTGTATCAATATGAAAATTTATCAGCTAAGCAGTTAAACAAGTGCATGCTTTAAAAAGGAAGCATGGGATCATGTTGGGGATATAATACTTCAGTGTGGCAGTTGACATTTAAGCCTAACCTAACACTAAGATACAACTCTGCATACATTTTAAACCTAGTTTGCTTGCTTGTTGTAACTCCTGTTGTATTGCTTGAGTGTCTAAAAGTAAGCATGTGTTTAACAGTTTTGCCATAGTATTGCCATGAAATTTAATAAATATATTTTCTTACACTCTTATATGTCTTCATATTCTTTGCTTTCTTATTTAATTTTTTAAGTAAGAGTTAAATTCTATTCATGCTCCAGTACAAACAGAGTTATTTGAATTTTGTGCCAGAGTAAATAACCACAAGGTCTAGCAAGCGCAGCCTTGGCTTCCTGGTAGGCAGAGTGGGTAGCAACAGATACTCCCCAAGCAGCTTCTCCTCGGCACAGCAGAGCTGGGTGTGTGTGAGCCCCACTGAGCCTCCTGTTCCTGCCACAGGATGCAGTGGGAGGAAAAAGTCCAGGTCACTTACCTGCATCCTGCTCAGCTCGTGGCTGTGACACAGGAGCTGGGCTTGGACGTGTGACACCCCTGCTTGGGCTGAGGGTGTGCAGATACCAGCCACGGGAGACCCTCCATGGTGGACAGGTCTGTGTGGGGACATCCCTGTGCCAGGATGRAAGTGCAGCAGGAGGATCAAAGGGCTCGGGCTGTGCACTGTGAGGTTGGCTTGGGTGGCACAGGACACTTCCTCAGCAGGTTTTAGTGGACCAGAGATGAACAGTTAATATGGTGGTTGTAACATCGGCCTTCTGTTTGAGACCTTTATGTCTCATCACTTGTTGTCCTAGCGACAGCCAAGGAGTTTTGTGTCTCATTTAACCACAGCACCTTTATCTGGGAATGACACCTGAACTTAGCAATGTGTGTAATGACAGGTGCCACGTCACAGCACGTCACATGAAGCCATTGTGGTGTGGTGGCACTGCTCTCCATCTCTTTGGAGGCATTCTTGAAAGTCTTCTGCTTGACTTACCCTGTGCTGCCTGTGCTGGTTGCTCCCAATGTGTCACTGGCCATATCATCAATGTACAACACTGCCCTGGATTTACAACCACAAAAAGTTTCTGTTAACACATAAATATAGSTTAAATTCCCTCTTTATGAAACATTTGTTAGCTATTAAAAGAAGGCTGTGTTTTGGTAAGAGCAATCAGTTCAAATGAAAACTGCCTAAACATGATGATAAATTGGTGATTACATTTTTGAATTCTACTTTGCTGGCACCAACACTGAAAACTGTGGAGAGTTAAAAAAAA